>NW_022284165.1:0-4725 GCF_004355925.1 Anarrhichthys ocellatus
ATCAACTCTATCAACTCTAATCAACTCTAATCAACTCTTATTAACTCTAATCAACTCTATCAACTCTTATTAACTCTATCAACTCTAATCAACTCTTATTAACTATCAACTCTAATCAACTCTAATCAACTCTTATTAACTCTTATCAACTCTATCAACTCTTATTAACTCTATCAACTCTATCAACTCCATTATGTTTCTTTCTGTCAGTATGAAATAAACACTTCATGGTGGTTTTAGCTGCTGATCAGTAAGAGAAACGGATAATAAAATATAATTAAAGCTGCGAGCAGCATTGATCGGGCCCTCGCAACTTCACGCACGTCGAGGGTACTAGCAGGACTCTGGCCCTGCATTTCTGTGACCATCACACTCTGCGTGCACGAGTGAGATATTTCCTGCGTAGACCAGCAGCGTAGTAAGATCATGTTGCCAGGTCTTAAGCCTCAAATGTTTTGAGTGTACCTCCGATACAATCATAAATGTAAGCCTTTAAAGATCATTAAGAAAATGAATGTGTGTGAATGTGCTTCAGTGTTTGTAACATAACAGACTGTCAGTTTACTGGGATGGGGTTCAACTCCCTGCAGTGTCCTGCTGATTGTATTTGGACTTACATGAAAGTTAACAAAGCAGTAGTGCCATTTGCTGTTACTTGAACACTTTAATTTAACACTTTTAATTTTAAGTTCTTCTGTAACTTTAGATTGTTGTGCGAAGCATTCATTGTAACGTTTAACCTGATTGTGATGAAGAAGCTCTGGACAGATCATTTATACTAATGCCCACTGACATGGTTTGAGAATCCACTGTTATCTAACGTTTGCTCTCCAAGCATCTTAGTTTGCAGATATTTAGATCAGAGAAGTCTTTTTCTCATGGTGTGCCCACAAACCCTTTCAATAAGTTCAGTGTTTGGGCCGCTGTAATTATTGAATCCTGCTTACAGCCATGGTCATCAGTAGGTGGCGCTATGACTATGAGTTAATATTGGCATGCAGAAGTCCTAAAATCATGACCGTAATCAAGCATGTCAAGTTTGGGACAGTTTTGACAAAGTACAGTCGAGTTACAACAGCTTGATGGATGATGGTGAACCATGTAAAATGGCTGCCACACCACGTCCATGTTGTTCAATGAAACCTCAAGCTTTTAGTAACTTTTAATCGCTAAGGTCTTAACGTACTGCGAGGGCTGCATCTTTGAAATATTGTAGGGGCCGCTATCGAGCAGACTTGCCACACTGAAACATTAAAATCACATTAGATAACAACATTCAGGATTTTAAATGTGTTTGGCAAGTTTGATTATGTTTCGAGCATTTTTAGCCCCTCAAAAATACCTTAATCTTTCATGGCGAAGAATGCATCGCCATGGCAACGTCTTTTCACGAAACCACAAGCTTTGAGTAACTTTTCATCACAAAGGTCTTTAGACTGTACCGACCAAATTTGAAGTTGATTCGATTAATTCCCTAGGAGGAGTTTGTTAAAGTAAAGTGCCTGGAAATGACAAAAACAACACTAGAAATTCATACAAAATTCAAAATGGCTGACTTCCGGTTGGGTTTAGAGCATGGCCCCAAGAGACTTTTATTTAAGTCCATATGTGATACATGTTCCTACCAAATTTCATACATCTAGGTCAAACATACTGCGAGGGCTGCTTCGTCGACATTTTGTAGGGGGCGCTATTGAGCCGATTTGCCACTCTGAACCAAGAAAATCATATTCCATAACTACATTTCGGGCTTTTAATCTGCATGCCAAGTTTGCTTATGTTTGAGCATTTTTAGCCTCTCAAAATGACCTTCGTTGTTAACGGCGAAGACTGCGTCGCCATGGCAACGGTGTTCGACGAAACATCAAAAGCTTCATGAACTGGTATTATGAACTTCCTACATTTGTGTGGAAGTAATTTGATGTTGATTTGATTTACCTACTAAGAGAAACAAGCCAAAGTATAATGACTTTAACTTCCTGTTACCAGTAGGTGGCGCTATGACTATGATTCACAATTAGCCTGCAGATGTCTTCAGGCCTGGAGTCTAATCAAACATGTGAAATCTGGTAAAGATCTGATGATGTGGAGTCGAGTTACATCAGTTTATTCGTTCATGGCGAAGGACCGAAATTCGCCGAACCGCCATGTCGCCGCCCTTCAACAACTTCTTACGATCTTCACAATGAAGCATTATCAAGGTCTTAAGGCTGTTCTGACAACATTTTAGAGGGATCTGATTAATCTGTGAGGAGCAGGATGTCAAAGTACACAACTTACAATTTCCAGTTACCACTAGGTGGCGCTATTACTATGATTCTAAATTATCATATAGATGTGTTCCGGGTCAGGATGTTATGACATATGAGAGATTTGGAGCAGATTCGACAATGTACGGCCGAGTTACAACAACTTCCTGTTTCGCGGCGAATGGTGTTTTTTGACGCCATGCCACGAATACATAGTTCGATAACTTTTTGATCTTTGAGTAACTTTTTACTGCCAAGGTCTCAAGAGCATACTGACCAAATCCGAAGTCAATCAGGTCAAATATCTGGGAGGAGTTCGTTAAAGTACGACGCGTTGAAACGGTCCAAAAACGTCAGAAAAGTCAAAATGGCCGACTTCCTGTTTGGTTTGATGAAAAACTCCAAGAGGATTTTTTTGTGCGTCTCATCACGATCCACATATCTACCAAATTTCATACAGCTAGGTGAAACCCGGTGTTGGGGCTACTCAATAGGGGGCGCTATCGAGCCAATATTTCATACTGCAGACTGCAAATTCTGGCTTGCGTGCCAAATTTCAAAAGTTTTATAGTATCCCAAGCACCTCCTTTTTGCGACGAAAGACACGCGATAATAATAATAATAATAACAATAATAAACAATCGAATAACAATAGGTCCTCCGCTCCGACTATGTCGGTGCTCGGGCCCTAATGAATGTTTGTTTCTTCCTTCCAGAGCAGAGAAGGAGACGTGGATCAAAGAGAAATATGTGGAGAAGAGATTTGTTCAGAACAGCGTGTCAGATGGAGCTCGTAAGTAATTCAAGATCCTCAGAGGATGAACTGTAATAACACTGGTGATTATTAAATAGACCTGATTCCTCCTGAAGAAAGATGATTTATCTGACATTGTTTCGTACATTTTAACAGGTTTTATTTACATACAGCGGGTAAGATAAGTGTTGACATGAACTTTCACCAGATGTCAGTTACAACCCAAGTAATCCATACATACAAAGAAATCCAAACTAATGAGTTCAGAAATGAAGTCGTGTAATAAAATGGAATGACACAGGGAAACAGTATTTAACACGCTTACTGAAATATATTTAATACTTCGTACAAAAGCCAACAGTCTTCAATTCTGGAAGGTTCCGTGTTCCTCTTCTATGAACTCTGATCTTTAGTTCTTTCATAGATTTTCTATTGGATTCAAGTCAGCTGATCGGCTGAGCCATTCAAGCAGCTTTATGTTATTTCTCTGAAACCATGACAGACAGTACGTTGTCTGCTACGTGGTGGGCGTGTCAGACGGCACGTTGTCTGTTCCGTGGTGCGCGTGTCAGACGGCACATTGCCCGTTACGTGGTGCGCGTGTCAGACGGCACGTTGTCTGTTACGTCGGGTGGGTTGCCAGGTTGAGTGCAGTGGCTCCACCGAGAGAACATTATATAATATTATTATATAATTTAAGCTTCTGGATTTTCCAAATGCAATAGTATTATTCAAACATATTGTTCGGTCCGCAATGCGTACTGAACCGTGAGCCTCGTACGGAACGGTTCAATACCAATACGTGTATTGGTACACCTCTACCATTAACACATTCAGGTAAACCTCCTTGTTCTGTTTTCAGAGCTGCGTCTCTATCGGGCCGCGTCAGCCGGGGACCTGGTGGACATGGCTACAGCGTTAGCCCACGGAGCAGACGTCAACGGGAGCATCAGAGAGGAGGAGGGACGAACAGCTCTGATAGCAGCAGCTGTAGGGGTGAGGAGGAGGAGGAGTTCATATGATCATGTAGAAGAAGAGTTAGAGACTCACAGCCTGTGGTTCTCCTGTAGGAGTCTCTGTCAGCCTGTGAGTTCCTGCTGCTGAACGGAGCCAACGTCAACCACAGAGACCTCAGAGGACAAGGAGCTCTACACACTGCTGCTACAGCAGGACACACCGGGTACACACGCACACACACACACAGCTGCTACTGCAGGACACACCGGGTAGAGACACACACACACTGACCCCGTGTGTCTTAAGCTGGAATAAACACCTGTCTGCTTCCCATTGGCTGTGTGCAGACAGGTGTGTCTGCTGCTGAAGAGAGGAGCCAATCAGTACGCTGCGGACGAACGAGGACAGGACCCGCTGGCTATCGCTGTGGAAACTGCCCACGCTGACATCGTCACACTGTGAGTCATCATATGTGTGTGTATATATGTGTATATACATGTGTATATATGTGTATACGTGTGTGTGTGTTACGTCCCTTCTCTGTTGTCCAGAAAAGGGACAACACAAGATTTGGAAGAGGATGGGACAGGTGTGGTCGTGCCAAACAATTGAAACAAAGATAACAGAACTTGGCCTAACTAACTAACCTCTGAAATCAACAAACAAAATGGCTTCTCTAACTTATCTAAATGTGCTTGACCAAAACCCAAATACAGATGAGGCACCGACCAATAAGCCTAGTGTATCTAGACACAGAAAATCCTA
>NW_022284166.1:0-4858 GCF_004355925.1 Anarrhichthys ocellatus
GTGTGTGTGTGTGTGTGTGTGTGTGTGTGTGTGTGTGTGTGTGTGTGATGTCACAGTGAAAGACGGTCCTCTCTGCAGGTCTGGGTCTAAAAACATCACTACTCATAGAACAAGTAGAAGTACTGTGAACCTTACTGGTGACTGTGTATTAATACTGTTTTTGTGTTTCTGAGGCTGAAATGAGATCCTGACTAAACATCTGCTTCAAACAGCTGGATTTATTCATGAGATGTTATAAAACACTCTTTCTTACTGAATAGAGCCTGAATGCATCGCAGTAGAGCTGTTTGTGGTTCATAATGTAATCAGGTAACAAACAGTGTTTAACTGGAAATAAGACACAAACAGATGTTTACTGATGTTTGGACTTTAATTAGAAACACGTTTGTTCAAATGTACATTCAGGTCTCAATGAATGAAGCAGCTTAACATGGATTCTGCCTCCTGAGTGAAAGTGTGTTCTTCTGTCGTTTCTCTGACTTCATGTCGAGTAAATGAAATCTGACGCAGAGTTCTGAGTTTGAGGGAAAACGTTGAACTGGATGTTTGTTTGTAACAGAGTCTCCAGAGGAAGTCCTCCTCGTCATCGTCACTTTTATAAAACCTCTCTGAGACTCTGTGTTGTCTTTGAGTCTCGTCGCCTCTAAATAAAGCAGCAGCAGACGAGGCGACGATGTTTCCCCCGTGGACCTGAACACACTCTCTAAATGTCTTAATGTCTTAATCGGCCCTAAAGTGGTGGTTCACTGCCGTTAGTTTCCCCCGGAGACTCCTCCAACCATCGGAGAGGAAACTTCATTCTGTTTATGGAGAGAAAACGGCTCTATGATCATAAAACGAGATGAGCACATGACGTATGAATGTGGTCCCAAAACTGGAAACTAGGAGCGCTGCTGTAGAAATGTACGGAGGCCCAGAGCCTCCACACTTTAATGTGTCTTTAGATATTGAGTTAAGACACATAATTCATACGTTTGAGACATGAAAGTTATATTTATAGAGATACAAATGTCATAATTACAAGAACAGGAAGTCATCAGATGAGCTAACATTACTCGTGTTGTGTTTTGTTTTTAATGCATCTCTGTACAATTTCATTCCGCTTAATTAAATCTACTAAATGTACGAATGTTTTGCATCAGTGACGTTCAGAGATCAACATGAAGCAGCTGCCCGGACACCAAATGAAATTACCTTTAAATCATATTATGTTTTCCACTTCAGGATTTTATTTCCAGCCGACTTCCTCTCTGCTGTTGTGTTCGGTCACCCTGAAGTCCAGGAGAGAGGGTCGAGAGTTCAGGAGCGCTGCTCAAAGGCTCCCCGACGGAGAGGAGAGAACGTTCCATCGTTACTATTCTCCATCAGGAGAGGCGGCTTTCAGAGGAGCGACTGAAATCCAAGGTTACAGAATGATAATGCAGCATAAAGATAATAATGCAGCATAAGATAATAATGCAGCATAAGATAATAATGCAGCAGCTTCTTCAGAAATAAAACCTAGAAACTATGTGATAGAAATGTTGTAAATGTGACCTTCAGAGATCAGAGTCGGTGTAAATTCATCCTCAGATTCCGTAATCACAAATTTGGCCGTCGCCATCTTTGTTTTTGTCCGTAACAGTCGGGTCTTTTTTCTGCTCTTAAAACATTTCTGATATCCAGCAACAGCGGTGCATCATCGGAGGACAAATGTACAGCGGTACATCATCGGAGGACAAATGTACAGCGGTGCATCATCAGAGGACAAATGTACAGCGGTACATCATCGGAGGACAAATGTACAGCGGTGCATCATCAGAGGACAATTGTACAGCGGTTCATCATCTGTATATCAGTGGGTTTATTCTGTTGGGAGAAAGTACAGGGGCCCAAGACTTGATCCTTGTGGAACTCCTGAGGGGAACGTTCTTATATTTTAGTTACTAATCCTGGTCATTTTCTTCTTCTGTAGTTTTAACCTGCTTTAATATTGTTTATTTATTTTCTGGAGGACCCGTCTTTCTTCTCTAAAGCCATCCTCAGTCATTATTCCTCTGACCTCAGAAACATCTGGACAGAAGCTTGATGTGATGATCTGTAAGTCAGTCAGGTCTAATCACAAACAGCTGTGATGGTTCATCCTCTTCATCCTCCTCCTCCTCCTCATTCATTATCCAGCAGGTTGATTTGTCCTCTGAATATTAATGAGACAGGTTCATGTGGTTGTTTGTGTCTCTGTGAGACAGCTGGTTGTTGATCACAGAAACTAATTCACATGATAATAATCTGTATTGTTTTAATTCTGGTGTTATTCTTCTAAAACACTAAAACACATGAATGAAACCACCAGTCCTCCTTCAGTCAGTTTCCACTTATTCCAGTGACGTCATGACATCACAGGTGGTCTGTGATGTCATCAAGGTGCTGGCTCAGTTTGTCTACCTGGAACCAGTTTGGATCCCAGTTGCTGCTCAGCTGAGTGCTGGAGATTTATTTCTACAGTTTCTACACTCTGTTAACTGGGTCAGTGTGTGTGTGTGTGTGTGTGTGTGTGTGTGTGTGTGTGTGTGTGCGTGCGGGCGGGCGGGCGGGCGGGCGGGCGGGCGGGCGGGCGCGCGCGTGACTGATGAATTTTGGAGCCTTTCTTCTCCCATCAGCACTAAATCCATCATGGCCGCCGGATGAAGAAAATCGTAAACAGCAGCACTCGTTTCTGCACGATTGATGTGTGTGTGTGTGTGTGTGTGTGTGTGTGTGTTCAGTGTATCTGCAGCAGCTGAAAGTTAAAGTTTGATGACAGTAGTAACACGGTGCAGAACTCATCACAGAAAACAAAGTAAAACTAAGACCCTCAACGAGCCCAATGTCATCAACAACAAGCTGCTCACACAACTACACTGCTACACTGCTACAGCTACACAGCTACACTGGAACACAGCTACACTGCTACACTGGAACACAGCTACACTGCTACACAACTACAGTACTACACAACTACACGGCTACACTGCTACACAACTACACAGCTACACAGCTACACTGCTACACTGGAACACAGCTACACTGCTACACTGGAACACAGCTACACTGCTACGCAACTACAGTACTACACAACTGCACTGCTACACAACTACACAACTACACTACTACACTACTACACAGCTACACAGCTACACTACTACACAACTACACAGCTACACTACTACACTACTACACAACTACACGACTACACTACTACACAGCTACACTACTACACAACTACACTACTACACTGCTACTGTGCTACACGACTACACTGCTACACTACTACACAGCTACACTACACAACTACACTACTACACGACTACACTGCTACACTACTACACAGCTACACTACTACACTGCTACACTACTACACTGCTACACTACTACACTACTACACGACTACACTGCTACACTGCTACACTACTACACTACTACACGGCTACACTACTACACTACTACACGGCTACACTGCTACACTACTACACAGCTACACTACTGCACTGCTACACAGCTACACTACTACACTACTACACAACTACACTACTACACGACTACACTGCTACACTGCTACACTACTACACTGCTACACTACTACACAGCTACACTGCTACACTACTACACAGCTACACTACTACACAACTACACTACTACACTACTACACTGCTGCACGACTACACTGCTACACAAATCTACATAACTATGTCACCAGGGGACTATAATAATCCCATACGAGGGCTGGGTCACTGCATTGAACAAATCAACAACTGGATGTAACAGAATTTTCTTCAATTAAACAAAGATAAAACAGAAGTAATTGTTTTTGGTACCAAGGACGAACGATTGAAAGTCAGCGCTCAGCTTCAATCACTGATGTTAAAACCCACAAACCAAGCCAGAAATCTAGGTGTAGTTATGGATTCAGACCTCAACCTGAACAGCCTCATCAAGACAATTACAAAATCAGCCTACTATCACCTGAAGAATATATCAAGGATTAGAGGATTTATGTCTCAACAGGATTTGTAAAAACTTGTCCATGCATTTACCTTCAGTAGACTGGACTACTGTAACGGTGTGTTTACAGGTCTCTGTAAAAGGTCTGTCAGAAAGCTGCAGCTGATTCAGAACGCTGCAGCTCGAGTCCTCACTAAGACCAGGAGGGTGGATCACATCACTCCAGGTCTGAGGTCTTTGCACTGGCTTCCTGTCCAACAAAGACTTTAAAATCCTGCTGTTGGTTTATAAAGCACTGAATGGTTTAGGGCCAAAACACATCTCTGATCTGCTGCTACCTTATGAACCATCCCGACCCCTTAGGTCGTCTGGGACCGGTCTACTTTCTGTTCCCAGAGTCAGAACTAAACATGGAGAAGCAGCGTTCAGTTGTTCTGCTCCACATATCTGGAACAAAGTCCCAGAAAGTCTGCTGAGACCCTCAGCTCCTTTAAATCAAGACTGAAGACTTTCTGTTTGCTGCTGCCTTTAATTGAACCAGATTCAATTAATATATTAATTAATTTCCTGCATTTCTGCATTTTACCACTGTATTTTATTTCTTACACTGTTTTTATTGTTTCAATGAATGTTCTTAATTGTTGTTAAATCTCCTTTTCTTTTGCCTTATGTTTTGATGCTTTTAATGGTTTTATGTGAAGCACTTTGAATTACCTTGTTGAAATGTGCTGTACAAATAAACTTGCCTTACACGACTACACAGCTACACTGCTACACGACTACACGACTACACGACTACACAGCTACACTGCTACACTGCTACACTGCTACACAGCTACACAGCTACACTACTACACAGCTACACTGCTGCACTGCTACACAGCTACACTGCTACACT
>NW_022284167.1:0-496 GCF_004355925.1 Anarrhichthys ocellatus
TGTTCAACTGTGGATGTGTGTGTGCGTGTGTAGGTGCGTGCGTGTGTGTGTGCGTGTGTAGGTGCATGCGTGTGTGTGTGTGTGTGTGTGCATGCGGGTGCATGTGTTACCTCTCTCCAGGCAGAAGAACCAGGGCTCTTGGATGTTCCAGGACGGATGAGTTGAGCAGAGTGTGACGGAGGTCTCCGTCTGCGTTCGACACCTTCAGACACACAGACGGTGGATGTTACACACTGAATATCAACTCATTCAGTTTTCTTACAGGTGTGAAGAATACGCACATCACGAACAAACTGTTCTGGCTGGAAGCAGAAGACGTGATATTAACTGTGGACGCGGTTAAACTTTATTCTTTTGCTGGAGAACATTTACTGATTCTGCTGCTTCAAACTATCAGAATCAGTTCACTGTGAGGACTTTACAGGACACTGTGTGACTTCATCAGCACCGCTTCTTCAACGAAACAAGTGAAATAAAAGTGCAGGGAGGAAGACGA
>NW_022284167.1:506-4725 GCF_004355925.1 Anarrhichthys ocellatus
AGAGCAGCCTCAACAGGAAGCTGCACACCGGCTGCAGCCGTCTCCTCTCTCCCTCTCCTACCTACCCAGGACGTCGGAGGTGTTGACCTGCAGGATGAGCCAGCCGTGCCGCTGGTCGGCGTAGGAGCCGAAGATGGTGAAGATGGTGCTCTTCTCCCCGGGCTCGGTGAGCAGCTGGTACACGTACACCGCCCGGTCCGAGAACTGGAAGTCGAACCACGTCTCTCCTTCGTTGGTGCTGAACCTGATGGTGACGATGTGTAACGTATTATTTAATAAATCCACCCAAGACTCAAACATGTCTTTAGTGCAGAATAACAGTTATTATCACATCAATCAGAAAAAACTTCTTTGATCATTTATTTTACAAAAATTGTAAAACAATAGAATCTATACATCCAACATGTTACATGTTTACATCCTCTCTTCCCTCCTCTTCTCTTCCCTCTCCTCTCCCCTCCTCTCCCCTCTCCACCTCCCTCCCCTCCTCTCCCCTCTCCTCTCCTCTCTCCTCCTCCCTCCTCTCTCCTCCCCACCTCCCTCCTCTCTCTCCTCCCCCCCTCCCTCCCTCCCTCCCTCCCTCTCGATTGTTTCCAGAAAACATGCATTTTGGGGGGGGGGGGGGGGGGGGGGGGGGATAAAGCAACAACGACCTTTCAGCCGTTTCCCAGCTGTTTATTGTCCATAATTTCCTCTCATCTGCAGCCTAGCCACGCATTCTTTGATTAAACAGCAGCAAGACATTAAATATGAATATGGGGGGTAATAAGGCGCATCTCTGCATATTTAACCCGGCTGTATTGACATTTGTGTATTTGAAGGTAAGAACAAGTTACTGATTAACAAGAGTACGGGAACTGTTTTCACATTATATTTAAATAATATATTTAATTATGTTATCACCTGCACATGAATAGGAATAGCTGCTGTTGGCATACATATGTTATATTAGACCTCTGTTTACTGAGGGAGGGTCTATTTGTCTTCTTCCTCTGCAACAAGCTGCTTCACACTAATGATGATATGATGATATGGATGATGACATATTATTTATGAACCTTCACTTGGACTCACTTCACTTGTTTGGTGGATCCTCCCTGAGCGATAGCCATCAGGATACCACCGTGGTCCCCCCATGTGTAGAAGTGAGGGCCTGCCAGGGCCTGGAAAACAGAAAACACGTCCGCTAGAACTATCGGAACAGAAAACACATGATACTCCACGAAGTTCATTGTGAAGTGCAGATATCTGCAGGACAAAGATCTTTGACGAGCGGTGTAACGGACAAATGACAAAGTTTAACGTTAACCATCACAGTGTAAATAAAGTTTTACTAATAATTATGACCTGTTGACGATACCATTAAGCAGCTTATAATAAGCTTAAAATACTAATCTACAAAAATACAATCTTTTATTTCCTTATCGTTTGAATTGTATTTTTATGAAGAAAAAAACCACCATAGACGTCTATAAACAGCAAAAGGATAACAGTTAGTATTTCTGACGGTTGAAATGATTTTTGTGACGGATGGATCCTTTTGGACGCGCTGCTATAATGAAACAACAAAGATCTGTATCTGTTAATATGGATCATCAACGATCATCAAGCGTGAGTGTTGTGATCTGTTGCTCTATCTTTGACCCAATAACACAAAGTCATCGAATCACAACACGTCTTCAGTATTACTAGCAGTATAAAGTAAAGCAAGTACACCGTTAAATAAAATGGAAATATACCCTAAGTACAGTCCTCGAGTGGCCTGAATGTACTTCTGTTATATTCCACCGCTGCTAAAGTAGTAACATTTTCAAAGTTCTTCATACAAAGTGCACCTGACATAACACTGAGACGCACTGCAGTAAAACAGAAGCAAGTTACACTCTGAGCTGCAGTCCGGGTTTAAAGAACAGAAGGTTCATAATTCCTGCGTTCTTAAACGAGCACTGGAATGAAATTGACCGCGACGTGTCGGGAACTCTCTCTGACAGACGAGCGGTTTGTTGTTCTCGTCGTCGGTGTCACGTTTCGTACTGACCTCTCTCCAGCGAGCTCCGGCGCTGCTGGATACGTACACGTTGGGCTTGTTGGCCAAGTTTCTGCCGACAGATCCTGCAATCAGAGGACAAAAAGGCATTTTACACACACACACACACACACACACATTAGAGGGGTTTCCCCCCCAAATATGACAGACTCGATGTGGCCGCTGCTTTTGCTTTCACATGTGGAAAAACTTGTAACCGAAGAATTCAAAACCGTAGCATTCTGTATGTGTGTATGCACTGACAAATCCTCTCCTCAGACAGTTTGCTGTTATTCAATGAGGCAGATCAGCAGGAGCAATGTGTTCAGGCCTTCACACAGGAACAGAATGAAATCAAACGTATAGAGGCCACGGACCAAGGCTCTAGTGATTGCTGCATGTTAGATGATAGGATGAGCTCCAGAGGGCTGGAAGATATGGAGAGAAATCCAATATCACAAGATTTCTGACATGCAACTAAGGTCCCCAAGGCTGGAATCGAACCGGAGACCTTGCAGATATGAGCGGAAACGATTCCTCGAGTAACTCGGTTACTGAAAGATGTTTAACCCCCGCAGACAGACACCACATCCAGGATGAAGGTATAGTGTGACCATGACTACAACAAAAAGCAGAGAAATAAGATAATATGGCGTCAACAGATTGCTGCAGACCTTTGAATGTGATCAACGTGTCTCCTCTGAATGAATATCCAGCCCAACAATCACCAGAGAAAGCTTGTTCAGCTTGTTGTGTGTAAACACATCTGTGCAGCTGGTGTTTGTTTGAGAGGCCGCTGCAGCCGTAATTAGCTCATCTGTTGGAGAGCGATAACGAAGCGCATGGAGCCGGAGATCACCCCTCTTCATCCTCCTCCTCCAATAAGAATTTAATTAGCGTGACTGGCTTCGTGCAGGGGAAGCGGTCTCCTAGAAACTGGAGAGCATCAACAAATCAATGCTCTCCACCAGCTGTGAAGAGAGGAACTCTTCACTCTGATGAATCCACCCCTCTGCAACAGTCAACAGCAGCGGAGCCGTATCTAGTGGCGTCCGATCTAATGTATTAAAGCCAACAACATTTCTAAACTTGTTCGAGAAATCCTGTGTTGCATATCTTTATCTTTGTACGTCAAAGCGTGCACGTGGTGGGGCGACCTCGTAGTCTCGAGCACTGAAACTTAAGTTGTTTTGTTCCATTTTCACAGCAAAAAAAAAAAAAAAAAAAAACTTATCTTGACTCAGCTGAAGTACAACTAACTTCTGTCACACCAAACAAGAAGCTCCTAGGACCTTCTCCACAGAGTGCTACCGTATGTCCTGTGTATCAAAGCAACACAGGAAGACAGAAGACGGCTCATTTACCACAGAGGAGGACTTCCTGTCTACAGGCGGGCTGATCAGACCAAGAAGAAGCTGCTGCAAAACTAAAACACAAGCAAGTCAGCGAGACCTTCCTTCAACAGAGGGCACCCAAAGGCCTTGACTCACTTTTACTCATGAAGACATTCCTGCCAAAAGATACCTTTTACAAACGATCCGTCGCACAGATACCAAGGATTTATGGTCCAATCGAGTAGATCAGGAAAGAGATTAATCTGCGGTTTAAAGGCACAGTCTGTGATGCAAACATTACTCTGATTCATGTGGTCTAAAGGAATATGGATGGTGCGTTCAAAGGCACAGAGATAAGGAGGGAAGTTTAGCGCTCACATGGAGCCGTGCTCGACTCTTGCACTAAAGCGTAGACTGGATTTTTTTTAGCATCATGTGTTTCTTGAAACCCCGTCTTTATCAGTGATGTCGCTGCTTTGTCGTCCCACCTGTGGCCATGATGAGTCCCGGTGCCGAGTCCTTGGATAAAATCGGTATCCTCCTCAGCTGGATGTTGAACAGCTGGCTCCAGCGCTGGGCCAGGTGGAGGGAGCAACCTTTACCGAGCTGGAGGAGGAGGGGAGGGGAGGAGAGGAGGCGAGGAGGAGGAGAGGAGGGGAAAGTCAGATGACGTTTTCATAAAACCAAACCACGTTATTCTCCACAGAAACTACACATTGTTAGCTGAAACCATCAGCATCTGTACAAAACACCCTCCGACTGTATATAAGAAGTGATCTTTTGCAACCAGTAAACAGGAAGTGACCATATTAGGACTGAGGAGGAGTGACGTAGAGACGGCGTACACGTCTCTGGTAGA
>NW_022284168.1:437-2937 GCF_004355925.1 Anarrhichthys ocellatus
TGTGTGTGTGTGTGTGTGTGTGTGTGTGTGTGTGTGTGTATCTGTTCGGTGAGGGAGGCGTGTGCCCCCCCCCCCCCCCCCTCTCTCTAGGTGCTTTGGGGTTTCCTATGCGAGGTATGAACAGCAGTGCAGCGCCTCAGTTAAGTAGAAGTGGTTTGAACCAATCTACCAACCAGCTCCCCAGTCATGCCAGTACAGCCAACACTGGAACGATGCACACGCCTCCCTCACCGAGCAGGTACACGCACACACACACACACACACACACACACACACACACACACTGTGTTTAGGAAGAATGAACTGTCTCTTATTGTTATAAACCTCTTCATAGAGTCTCATAAATGTTTTTCTCCATCTGAACTTCCTGCCCCCCCGCTGTCTTTAGGGGGATTCTACCAATGAGCACCCGGACCGTGCTGAACCACAGCCAGCAGGTGGGGGGGCCGACGGGGCAGACGGGGGGAGTGATGGGGGGGGTGGGAGTGGAGAGGGGGGGAGGAGGTGGGAGGAGCAGCATGGGGAGCCCCAACCGGTCGTCACCCAGCATCATCGGGATGCCCAAACAGCAGCAAGCACGGCAGCCTTTCACCATCAACAGGTAACGTCACAGCGGGACGTCCTTCATGCTTTAGTGCTTATTGTTATTATTTGTATGTAGCTGCAGACTGATTTAAAAATGGTTCAATATGAATTATTGTCTATAAACTCGTTCTATTCTCCATAAAAACATCCTTCATCGTCTAAACTGTGACATGTTTAGCGTCTGTTTTACTTTCACTTCTGTTGTTTTCGGATCACAGTTGTGAGAATAATCAGCGTGTGTGTGTGTGTTTGTGTGTGTGTGTGTGTGTGTGTCTCAGTATGTCAGGGTTTGGTGTGAACAGGAATCCAGGCTACAACATGAACAACTCCTTATCCAACAACATCTTCAACGGCACAGGTACAAGAACGCACTTTAACCTTTTAAAGCTGCTGTAGCTGCAGCAGTGGATTCACTTCTTCTAAACGGTTGAATAATGTTGATTTGTTTAGTTCAGCTGCTAAAAGTTGACGTGCTCGTTAGCTTGTTTTGCCGACATCTGCAGGTGTGTTTCATTCATTTATGATACATTTGTCATGATTTCTAATCATTTAAGAGATGATTTTCATAGATAAGTTTAAGTGTTAGACTGCATGTTCTATAAACAATCACCAGAACTACACCGTTCATCAGCCAGAAGCTGTAAAAAAACGTCATTATCTTCAGATTTTCATCTTTCCGACGGTCTTTAAACACATCATGTGCAATTAACGCTTCTGTCAGAAAACAGCAGCCAAAACGGAGCTTAAAACTGTGATGGAGAGGAGGAGGAGGGCCGTCTTTCAATCAGAGAGTCGGTGGTTCAATCCCCGGCTCCGGCTCTGCTAGTCGCATGTCGATGTGTCCTTGAGCAAGACACTTAACCCCAAAAATGTCTCCTGTAGCTGTGCCTACGGTGTATGTGATAGAATCTGAATTGTAAGTCGCTTTGGATAAAAGCGTCTGCTAAATGACTGTAATGTAATGTAATGAGAGAGGGGGGAGGAGAGGAGAGGCTGTTAGAGCTCCAACAGGTTGTGAGTTTACTTCTCTGTGTTCGTCCAGACGGCAGTGAGAATGTGACGGGGTTGGACCTGTCGGACTTCCCGGCGTTGGCGGACAGGAGTCGGAGGGACGGAGGTTCGAATCCCACACCGCTGCTCAACCCGCTGGCCGGTCGGGCCCCGTACGGTAAGAGAGACTGTGTGTGTGTGTGTGAACACTGAGACCGTTTGTGTATTATAATATTTTAATGTTATTATTTTGACCAAATACATAATCAGTTAATGCTGAAAATAATTTCAAGCTCAATAAAAATTCAAAATGTATTTTTTTGTTGTTTGTGTCGCTGACTCATCTCTCCCCGCCGCCATTTTGTTTCCCAGTTGGCATGGTAACCAAGCCGTCCAATGAGCAGTCTCAGGACTTCTCGATCCACAACGAGGATTTCCCGGCTCTCCCGGGTCCGAACTACCAATCAAAAGACCCCACGAGCACCAACGAAGACAGCAAAACGGTTAGACCTTTATTGTAAAAATATAAATGTCCTTTGTTGTATTTTCTCATTGTTCTCTGATGTCACGATGAATTAAAACATGCTGACCTGCTGTTTTTTGTTTTTTGTTTTTCATCACGGTGTCCTTTTTCCTCACTTATGCAGCGCTCTCACGTCCTGACTCGTCCCATTTTTTCGGATTGTTTTTTCCCTCCGTTTTTGTCCAATCAGAATCTGAACTCGTCGGGAAAGCCCGCCTCCAACTCGGATGGCCCAAAGTTCCCCGGCGACAAGAGCTCCGCCCCTAGCAACAACAACCAGCAGAAGAAAGGGATCCAGGTGCTCTCAGACGGTGAGTATGTTCGGTAGAATCCTCCATGTAGAGATGCAGGAGGAGGAGGAAGAGGAGGAGGAGGAGGAGGAGGTCTGAAGCTCTTCTTCTC
>NW_022284169.1:0-4725 GCF_004355925.1 Anarrhichthys ocellatus
ATATCTTTACATTGCACAAATATTTGTTTGCTGCTATATTCATGTTCTGAATGTCTTATATAACTTATTTTAACCTCATCTCATTTGCTGTAAAGTGGGTTCAGATCTGTGGGACATACCTGGCTTGGTTCCCTTCTGAGCAAAGGCGACTGGTCTAGTTAGGCTGAAGCTCTCTGGCCACTTTATCCATCTCTCCCGCTTTAATGTGTCAGCCAAAACAAGCAAGACCTTGTCGTGGTACCATCTTTATTGGCCTTGGGATAAAGCTGGTTCACACCTGTCAATATGTGCACTACTGTGTCCGTCCTGCTGCAGAGTTTACAACTGGGATACAAGTGTGCTAATGAAGGGAGAGTTTGTGATATTGATGGAAGGAAGAATGAGATGCCACAACTCTGTCCATGTTACTATCCTCTTGGGTAAATCACACTTTGTCCAGTACCACTGGGTGCCAAGCTTAACTGCTTTGACCTTCATGTCTTAGTCTTTCAATAGGGCAGGGACCGCTAAACTAAACTAAAATTTAGCTCAATGATTAAGTATAATTGTTTTTGTATTATTTGTTTAACTGTGCCCTATTTATCTAGTTTTAGGATTTGAGTCTGGATCTGATCACATTTTAGGTCACATTTATGCAGAAATACAGAAAATTCTGAAGGGTTCACATCAAGTAGCACGAGATATATTCATGATAGAGGTATTGAATTTACCTGCTCATAATCATCATTGCAGAGTCTGTGCAGCTTCAATCCTTTTTGCATACTGATTTGTGTATTCTTTTCCAACTATTTACAGGTATATATTTATAACATCTGCTGTCATGCATTCTCAATTCCATGGAAGTGAACACTGGGGGTTTGTTGTTACGAGCATCGCATTGCTTGAAAAAAGGCTGAAGCTACTGAGTTCATGTCAGAATAAAGAAAATTACAACAATGAAACATTTTCTTACTTCTCTGTGTTATCTGCAAGCTTTTCTACATGCCTCGGCTCAATGCACGATTTTAGAACAAGGCTGAAATGTCAAAAGAGATGTAAGTGAAGGTTTTAAAGTACTTTTTGAATTCACTGTATCACAGGGACGGTAGGGACAGCTGAGATGATTTTTGCATACTCATTTGTGTATTCTTCATTAGGTATTTCTGACAACTCATATACGCTCCCATTTCATGTTTGACATCAGATTGGTAAACGGTAGGCTAACTAGCACAATGAAACACTTATTTGTTTCTCTGCTTCTCTTGGGAGCTTTTCTACGTGCCTTGGCTCAATGCACCGTCCCAGCCTCAGAGTTTCAGCTGGAAGGAGATTATTTGTTGGCTGGACTTTTTGACATTCATCATGATAATTACACTGTTAAACAAGACCGTCCAGAAGCCATCGACTGCTCCAGGTGAGTCTTACAATAAGTCTGAAAGAATATCTTCTGAGGTTGAAAATAATTACTGCCTGGTGTTAACACATGACAGCTTACACATTCAAGTTTAGCCTTAGCTTTCAGGTCAGTGGATATAGCTCGTAACATTTCCCCAAGAACTATTTAATCAATTGCTATATTATCAAAGAACATCAAGTCTGCATTATTGACCTCCATTATAATCTTGTTTTAGATATACATGTCTGTACAGGCAGTAAATAGTGAAACTAATTCTCACATTCTCTCACTTTCCTTCCTCTATCCACAGTCAACCCTTCATTCTGTCAAGTTATCGGAGGTTTCAGTTGATGAGATTCTCTGTAGAGGAAATCAATAACTCCACCAAACTCCTGCCAAATGTATCTCTTGGCTATGAGATATTTGACCACTGTTCAGATATACACAATTTTCCAGGCATCTTTAAACTCCTCTCAGTCGACGGCTTGATCCAACCTTGGGGTGACCCATACAAGAATCTGTCTAAAGTGATGGGCGTGGTCGGCACTTATACAAGCACTCAAGCCCTGACTGTAGCCCCGCTGTTCATGATGGATCTCATTCCTATGGTACATTTTCCAGATACATCAAGTGATTAAAAACAGTTTTACATGCATTTAAACAAATTAAAACAGCTTTTAAATTGGTCACTAAAATAATGACAATTTCTTTATAACTCTCAAAATATACTGTATATGTTCTTATCAATTAATACTAAAATATGTTTTAATGTTACATATTGCAATATTTCACTGAATTTTTTCCATTACTCTTTTGACAGGTCAGTTATGGAGCTTCTAGTTCAGTCTTTTCAAGAAAACTGATTTTCCCGTCTTTCCTACGAACAGTACATCCCAATAAAGACATCATAGAAGTGATTTTTAACATTGTGCAACACTTCAAATGGCGCTGGGTTGCTTTTCTTAACATTGATGATGATTATGGAAACGATGGCCGGGATTTGTTCATAAAGAGGATTAAAGACACTGAGATTTGTCTGGCATACACCAAAGGCCTCAATCAAGATACAGTTCACTCCAAAATATTCAGACAGATAGAGGCACAGAGGATAGATATCATTATTGTTTTTGCTCCTGAATGGACTGCTGTAGCTCTCATTCACAAAGCAATACAACAAAATGTCACCAACAAGGTGTGGATAGCAGGGGATGCATGGTCCTTAAACAAGGAGCTCCTCAAGGAGGAAGGAATCCAAAATATTGGAACTGTAATTGGGGTTTCTGAGCCAAAAGTGACAATACCTGGTTTCAGTGATTTTATCTATTCTTCCAAAAGTCAGAGCTATTGTGAAAATGTAGAACAAAAATTATTTTGTAATCAGGTTTGCAACTGCAGCAGCCTGAGTGCAGAAGAAATCCTTGCTGTAGACCCATCTTTTAATTTCCCTGTTTATTCTGCTGTACATGCCATCGCTCATGCCTTGCACAATGCCTTGCAATGTGAATCAGGCAGATGTAAAGGCAATATTACGGTGTACCCACACATGGTAAGTGTACACATAATTTGATAATTCATTTAATTTGTTCTCACCATCTGATTCTTGTAAATGTATCTTACTGACGAGTTTATCTTACAGACAAGCTTATTTCAAAGTGTAAAACTTATAGGTTAAAAACCTATTGAATCATCACCTAATAATGTTAATTGTAAACAAATGCAAGATCTCTGAACTTTGTGTACCCACATCAGGTTCTGGCAGAGCTGAAGAAGTCAAACTTTACACTTTTAAATCAAAGTGTTACATTTGATGAGAATGGCGACCCCAACTTCGGATCCTATTCTATAGTTTTCTGGAACCAAAGTGGAGATGCAGAGGAGATCGGCATTTGTCATTTTCACCCAAAGTTCAATTTCTTCATCAACGACACCAAAATTCAGTGGTACACAAAGGGAAAAGTAGGTTGTTTTTACCTACGACTAATTTAGACGTTGATTTAAAAATACTTTGTTTTGTTTTCCCACTTCTGCAAGGATGTGTGTGTGGATGAGTGCACATTTATTTAGTAAAAGCTGTGACAGGGACAAAAGAAAACACAAAATCATGAACATCAACCAATGGTGGTTGTTCATGGTGTCATTTGCAGAGACGTCTAGATGTTATGTTCAGTGTTGAAGGCATATTACAAACCCTGTTTAGAATTTAAATACCACCACTTGTCTATAATTTGCCTCCACCCTCCTACAGCGTTATATTGCACTTGTCCTTAATTGTCTAAATAATTGTCTTGTACAGGTGCCTACTTCACTGTGTTCCCAAGAATGTGATGAAGGATTTGTTCAAAAGCATGATGGAATCCACCAATGCTGCTTCGATTGTGAAATCTGTCCTAAAGAAACTTATATCAACAAAACAGGTAAATTATTTTACATGAGAGGAAGAAAACAAGTACAAGCAGTGCTGTCATTCTGATCTTGATGTGAGCCAATTTCAGACTTTTAAACTTTGTTATGGCTTACTGGGAATTCCCATTGGAAGCGAGACAGAAGCAACATGTGAGCAGCATGTGAGCGTTCTGTCATCCAATCCACACTGACTCCATCTTCCCTCCTGGGAAGTTGAGTGGACACCAGCTGGCTAACCTGCCTTTACCAGAGTAGGGTGTCTCTGCAGACTGGACACTGAGAGGGCGTGGTAACTGTCAAATCATTTTTTTTATTTGGTCCTTACAATCCTCTGTCAGACAAAACCTAATTTCACCAACAGGCCGCCTGAACCACAACCAGTTTTTAATTCAGCGAATCACACAAACATCTCATGCTCCATTCACTTGTTCTATACGGTTTAGGCCTATAATACTGGGATTTCTGTTTTGCAGACAAAATTGCTTTTTGCTTCATTTGATTGAACCCAAGAAGTAGGGATGATACAGCAGGCGAACAATAAGTATTCGTAAGATCGTTATTGTAAAATAATGTTAGCCTTGGGTTTAAAACTTTCAACTGTCTGCGTATGAATTCCTTGATCATAACTGAATATAGTAACTTTCACCACTGCTCATTTTAGAAAGGCCACCACAAGACAAAAGCGTGTTCTTTGTTTAGATTATCAAACGGACAATGGATCATACACGTTTGTTTCTCGCTGCCATCATTAGCCAGCACGCCAACGAGCCTTCATTTTCCCAGAACCGTGCCCGGTGGCAGACAGAATTGCATAGTGAAAGTGAGGCTCAAGCCTTGAGTAAAGAAATTTACTGTAGGCTAGAGTTTTGCTCATACAGTATCACAAATTAAACATCTAACCCAACTTCCTAAACTGTTTGATCTTTCTTTACCCACAGAGGACTTTT
>NW_022284170.1:0-4718 GCF_004355925.1 Anarrhichthys ocellatus
GCGATTAAAATATTTTAATCGCGATTAAAATATTTTAATCGCGATTATTTTAATCGCGATTATTTTAATCGCGATTAAAATATTATACATATTACAAACAAAACACTTTAAAAACTCTAAAACAATAATTTAAATGAATCATTTATTTTTTACTTTTGTTGGTATTTAGGTCAGACACGTGCAACGCTGATTACCGTAATATGTGTGGTATTTGTTATAAGTGTACGTTGGTACATAGAGGGTGATAAGAAGCTGTACATGGAGGGAATTAGGACCCAGGGGAATGTAGGTGAAGCATGGAACCTGTAGTCTGTACCGTGGCAGCAGTGACGTGCGGTGAGGTTCGTGGCTGGTGAGGCTCGTGGCTGGTGAGGCACTGACTCGATCTTACAGAGTCAGATTTACAAATATATGAACCCAAAATAGAGCATCTTAAATCACCATTCAATTGGCAGCTTGCACATTGACTACTAGTTGTTTTTCATATCAGCATTCTTTACACACACAGGTACATACGGTACATATTTGAATGCACCAGGAGCGTGTGTGCCGCGATCTGCAACCTGCCCCACCAACCTGTTTCAGAAGCGGAGTGAAAATCGCAAGATCCCGCGATAATCTGTGTAACAACCAAAGATGTATAAAGACAACAACAAACGCATAAAAGTTTACTTGACCTGTCCGCCGTTGGATTGCTGTTGATTTGGTCATATTTCCCTGTCTTTTGAGAATTGTTTAAGCTTAGATATTTAATCTTAAATGTTTGCGGTCAAAGCAAAATATAAGAAGAAGAATAAGAGAAGTGTAGAAGAAGAGTAACGGAACTACAGGCATAAACCCGACCCGTGGGCTCTTTTGCTCTCGTTTGCTCTCTCCAAGCATCTTAGTTTGCACATATTTAGATCAGAGAAGTCTTTTTCTCATGGTGTGCCCACAAACCCTTTCAATAAGTTCAGTGTTTGGGCCGCTGTATTTATAGAATCCTGCTTACGTCCGTGCTTATCAGTAGGTGGCGCTATGACTATGAGTTAATATTGGCATGCAGAAGTCCTAAAGCCATGACAGTCAACAAGCATGTCAAGTTTGGGACAGTTTTGACAAAGTACAGTCGAGTTACAACAGCTTGATGGATGATGGTGAACCATGTAAAATGGCCGTCGCACCATATCCACGTCGTTCGATGAAACCTAAAGCTTTTAGTAACTTTTAATCGCTAAGGTCTTTAGATTGTTCTGACCAAATTCGAAGCTGATCGGATTAATTCCCTAGGACAGGCCTGGCCAACCCGCGGCTTCCGAGCCGCATGCGGCTCTTTGCCTGGTTTCATGCGTCTCTTACGTTCATATCGAAGTTTGTGTTTGTGTTTTTTTTTAATGTGCGTGTTCGCTTCGCTTGAGTTCAATACGGTATTTTTGTCAAACGCGCATGTGCGTGAGATGAAAATACCGCAAAGTTTCCCAGTAGGGGCAAGATCATTTGAGAAAGCAAATCTGCCCATACCGAAACTAACTGCAATAGCTACGTATGGAGCGCCAGCCATGATCGGATCTGTGAACGGGCTTGTGGGGCTGTGCAAAGCTAACCAAACATTTCCCGAGTTTTGGAATTTCCACTGCATCATCCACAGGGAGCAACTCGTGTCTAAATCATTGAAGTTAGACAACGTCATGAAGCCTGTGATGGAAATCGTCAACTACATCCGCACACATGCGCTTAACCACAGGCAATTCAAGAATCTCATCGCTGAGCTGGACCAAGGGCTTCCAGGTGACCTGCCGCTGCACTGCACTGTGAGGTGGCTGTCAAAAGGCCAGGTACTCTCTCGCTTCTTTGAGCTTTTGGATGCCGTGAAACTGTTAATGGAAGAGAAGGACAAGGACTATCCCGAGCTCTCGGACCTCGAGTGGATTATGGATCTGGCCTTTTTGGTCGACATGCTGTGTCACTTGGACAGACTGAACCTGACCCTGCAGGGTAAGTTAAAAATGCTGCCTGACCTGGTGCAAAGTGTTTGCGTTTGTCAACAAACTGAAGCTGTTCAAGGCGCATATTCAAAAGGGAGATTTAACGCATTTTCCCACTCTGCTAAAAGCCAGCGGGCAAGTCACCAGCGCCGCCCTGAGTGAGCAAAGAGCCAGATATGCAACACTGGTTGAAAACCTGCACGAAAGCTTTGTGACCCGGTTCCGTGATCTACAACTGAAAAGGCCACAGATTACGTTCCTCGTCGACACAGTTAATGCGTAGACGGACTGTTTGAAAGCCCCGCTAGTCACAGATGAGGCTGCGGCTGAGTTGGAGATGATCGATCTTTGTGAGGAGGACCAACTGAAACCTGCTTTAAGGGAAGGGACCATTGGGTTCTGGAAAAGTGTGCCAATGGAAAAATACCCCAATGTCAAATGGGCTGCGCTTAAGATACTGTCAATGTTTGGGGCAACATACGTCTGCGAGTCTGTTTTCTACCCTGACATCAAAGCATCGATCTGTTCTGACTGACACCCATGTGAAAGAATTGCTTCGAGTGGCAACAACAGAATACAAGCCAGATTTGAAGAGAATTGTTCAAGGCAAGGAATGCCAGAAGTCCCACTAAGCAACATGCATAGTAAAAGAAAAACGCTATTGTAAATTATTATATTTTTGTTTGTGGACTTGGTTGAACTGAGAGTTTGTGTGTGTGAGACAGTGCACACAATGTTCATTGTTGAAAATGACTGGCCTGTGGTCTTAGTACTGTAGGAGTCAATTTCCGTCATTATCATGTTGGTGTGTGACATTTACAATAAATCTGGCTGAGCAGAGGTCTGTGTGCGTGTGTGTGAGAGAGGAAGGGATGGGGTGATGTTCATGTGTGCCCATGTGTATGATGTGGCTCTTTGCGGTAACACAGTAAAAAATGTGGCTCTTAGTCTCTGACTGGTTGGCCACCCCTGCCCTAGGAGGAGTTTGTAGTACAGCACCTGGAGCTTGGGATACTGGAAAACTTCTGAAATTTGGCACGCAAGCCAGAATTTGCGAAAATTGCAGTCTGATTGGGGTGTCCAGCTGCGGTATGAAATATTGTCTCAATAGCGCCCCCTGTTGAGTAGCCCCAACACCGGGTTTCACCTAGCTGTATGAAATTTGTTAGGTATGTGGAACATGATGAGACGCACAAAAAATCCTCTTGGAGTTTTTCATTAAACCAAACAGGAAGTCGGCCATTTTGACTTTTATGATGTTTTTGGACCGTTTCAAGGCGTCGTACTTTAACGAACTCCTCCTAGAGATTTAACCCGATTGACTTCAGATTCGGTCAGTATGCTCTTGAGACCTTGGCAGTGAAAAGTTACTCAAAGATCAAAAAGTTATCGAACTATGTGTCCGTGGCACGGCGTCAAAAAAACACCATTTGCCGCAAAACAGCAATCTAATCTGCTCCAAATTTCTCATATGTCATAACATCCTGACCCGGAACACATCTATGTGATAATTTAGAATCGTAGTTATAGCGCCACCTAGTGGCAACTGGAAGTTGTAAGTTGTGTACTTTGACATCCTGCTCCTCACAGATTAATCAGATCCCTCTCAAATGTTGTCAGAAAAGCTTTAAGACCTTGATAATGCTTCATTATGAAGATTGTAAGAAGTTGTTGAAGGGCGGCGACGTGGTGGCTTGGCGAATTTCGATCCTTCTCCATGAACGAATAAACTGATGTAACTCGACTCCACATCATCAGATCTTTAATAGATTTCACATGTTTGATTAGACTCCAGGCCTGAAGACATCTGCAGGCCAATTTTGAATCATAGTCATAGCACCACCTACTGGTAACAGGAAGTTAAAGTATTTATACTTTGGCTTGTTTCTCTTAGTAGGTAAATCAAATCAACATCAAATTACTTCCACACAAATGTAAGAAGTTCATAATACCAGTTCATGAAGCTTTTGATGTTTCGTCGAACGCCGTTACCATGGCGACGCAGTCTTCGCCGTGAAAAACGAAGGTAATTTTGAGAGGCAAAAAATGCTTGAAACATAAGCAAACTTGGCAAGCAGATTTAAAGGCCAAAATGTAGTTGTATAATATGATTTTATTGGTTCAGAGTGGCAAATCGGCTCAATAGCGCCCCCTACAAAATGTTGACGAAGCAGCCCTCTCTGTACGTTTCACATAGATTTATAAAATTTGGCAGGCACATGTATCACATTTGGACTTAAAAAAAAGTCGCTTGGAGCCATGCTCTAAACCCAACCGGAAGTCAGCCATTTTTAATTTATTACGAATTTTTAGTGTCGTTTTTGTCATTTCCAGGCGCTGCACTTTAACGACCTCCTCCTAGGGAAATAATCGAATCAACTTCAAATTTGGTCAGAACAATCTAAAGAACTTTGTGATGAAAAGTTACTCAAAGCTTGTTGTTTCGTTAAAAGCCGTTGCCGTGGCGACGCATTCTTCGCCATGAAAAATTAAGGTGTTTTTGAGGGGCTAAAAATGCTCAAAACATAACCAAACTTGTCAAACACATTCAAAATCCTGAATGTAGTTATCTAATGTGATTTTAATGCTTCAAAGTGGCAAGTCGGCTCGATAGCGCCCCCTACAATATTTCGACGATGCAGCCCTCGCAGTATGTTTGACCTAGATGTATAAAATTTGGTAAGCAGATGTATCACATGTAGATTTAAAAAAAAAGTCTTAGGGGTCCATGCTCTAAACCCAACTGGAAGTCAG
>NW_022284171.1:0-4718 GCF_004355925.1 Anarrhichthys ocellatus
TCACTCCTCCTCAGTCCAGATATGCTCACTTCCTGTTCACTGGTTGAGAAAAAACAAGATGGCGACAGTCAAAAAGTCAAACTCTTTGCTTCAAAACATCCACAAACCAACGAGTGACATCACGACGACTACGCCCATTTCTTATACACAGACTTTGATGCCGCTCCTGTCAGGTCCAGAAGAATCTCTGGTCTCTGCAGTACTGTACAAAAACGGTTCTCTTGACGTTCCTAACGATGGATTTGACTTTCAGGACGGGGTGCGTTTCTTTGTGGTGGATTGTCGGCCTGCAGAGCAGTACAACGCTGGTCACCTGTCCACGGCCTTCCACCTGGACTCTGACCTGGTGAGAGGAGACGCTCCTGATTCTGTGTGAAGAACATGAACCTTTACGTAGTAAAACATGCGGTCTTTCTTTTCCTTCTCTCAGATGCTCCAGAACCCCTCTGAGTTCGCTCTCTCTGTGAAGTCCCTCCTGGAGGCTCAGAAGCAGTCGTTGGAGTCCGGCTCCGTCGCCAGCGGGGAGCACCTGTGCTTCATGGGCAGTGGGAGGGAGGAGGAGGACATGTACATGAACATGGTGCTGGCTCATTTCCTCCAGGTGAGAGACTCGAACAGAGAAGGTAGCTGGAGAGAAGAATAATGTTGGTGTGATCTGCTTCCTCGTAAGGTCAAAGGTCAGCTTGTGTTCTTCGCTAACATCTTTACTTTTCTGTTCCAGAAAAACAAAGAATATGTCAGCATCGCTAAAGGAGGATTCATGGGTACGTAGATGAGAATACTGGGACACTCGGGCTAAATGCATTAAACTCACAGACAGAAATATACATTGTTTTCTTTGCTTCATGTCCAACTCCTATCAACCTCAGCTGGCTCTATGACACATGTTTGCATGGTCGAGAGGTAGAGGTGGGAAACAATAGATTCACGTAAGAATGAAGATTCTTCTCTTCTAAGATTCTGTATCGAGTCACAACTTCCACAAATGTATTTTAAAACGGGTTTTTTTTTTTTCTACAAAGGAAGCTAGAAATCACTCCTGATGGACCGTAATCCTGCAAAGTCAAAGTATTATTCTGTCATATGTTATGTAGAATCATTGTTTTGATTGGCCAGTTTCTAAGAAATTAACAAACGAGTGTATTTATGTAACAGGCAGTATTTATTTTTTAAATACTTGTTACTGAGAATTTAATATATAAAACGTTTTGGTAAAAAGTGTTTATTTCTGCAAGTTCGGCATGAATAAAAGTCACCTTTTGCCTTTTGTGTGTTTACATTATTGCAACCAGTTGATGTAACTTCTTCAAATATAGAAGCTCTATAATCTTATGTATGCTTTATTAGTGCCCAGCAGACTAGTGAGAAGTGAAAACTCAGAGAGATTTGTGTGATTTCAGCCCTTCAAAAGCATCTGGTGGACATGAACATCGAGGGTCTGGACTCTTCGTACCTCCACTGGATCGTCAGCACATCTGGATCTCACAGCAGCCTCAACTCCGCGGATGTAAGAGGCCAGAAACATCTGTACAAATTAGAAGGTCACTGTAGCTTCATGTTGCTAGTTTTACTTCAGCTCCACGTTTCTGTTTCTCTCCTGATGCAGGGAGACTCACTGAGTAGTCCTGGAGACGGCAAAGGCGTCAAGTCTTTGGTCAACAAAATGACGTTCGCTCTGAAGTCCAAGTCAGTGAACGTAAAGGAGAAGATGATCAGCTTCATCGAGAATACCGCCACCCCCGTAGACAGGTGAGAACCCTCCACCGCCCCCGTAGACGAGTGAGAACCCTCCACCGCCCCCGTGGATGGGTGAGACCCCCCCCCTTAGACTGGTTTTACTTGTAGTGGAGTATTTTCACAGTCTAGTATTAGTACTTTTACTGTAGTAAAGAGTCTGAATACTTCTGGTCATTTGGGTTTAAAACATATTTACACCTGACTGAACATGTTACCAGGTGTATCCTGTAGAAAATGCAGCAGAAATAAACAGCGACTATTAAATCAGACAACTGTAAACTGACATTTAGTTTGACTTTGTATTTTAATTGAAGCTACCTTGTGCCTTATTCCACGCTAGAATGTCGTTCAATCTGCCGTGGCCAGAGAAGGTGGTTCCAGATCGGTAAGAGCCATCGAGCTGTTTTCGTCACCAGCATGTCCACTGGCTGTAGACCCGTCCAGTGCAGCGGGATTGTGGGAGACCGTTAGCCTGTGTCACATTAACGCATGCTCAGAATATCAGCATCTCTCACTCATGTAACAGCACTACAGCTACGAGACGTTTGAGATCCGTCCTCATGCTTTCACTAACAACATGAAGCCGCTGGGCTCTTTCAGGACGCATCGAGTCATCTCGACATCCACAACTCACCGAGTCCGTCGTCTGAATATCTGAGGTGTTTTTCGAGGAACCTTTTAGCTTCACTGCTGTTTTGCTTGGAGATGCACTTAACAAGTCTGTCTTTCCATTCCATAGTTGTTCTTCTGGATGATAGCCAGGGCTGTGCAGAATACACTGTTACCACTAAAAACAAACATATGGTATTCTGCAAATATCCCTGAATATCATACACGGACTAATCTCGCTCCTCTGGAGTATAAATGTCTCATTTAACCTCTTTCTTTATATTTAACAGCATAACTGGCAGAGGAGGTCTTCATGCCATCACTATTTGTGTGCCACCTTTTCATTTCTGGAGCTTCACATCCTTCACTCAGCGCTGATGTGACACTCCAATTTGCCCTTTTGTGTTTTTGTTTTCCATATCTAGACATGTGAGCAGCAGCGACCGCGTCGGCAAACCGTACCGAGGAGTGAAGCCCGTTTTCAGTATTGGTGATGAGGAAGAGTACGATACAGGTAAGCTGTACGGAAGCCTTTTGGTGCCACGCTAGAAAACAGAGAAATGGATCAGTATGACGTATAACGTGAAAAGTTAGTTATGTTAAGATAATTTCATGTTATAACAAGATATCATCTTGTTATAACATATCTTCTCGTAATAACAAGATGTCTTGTTATAACAACACCCCCCCCTATACCCCCCCAGATGAGATCGACAGCTCCTCCATGTCGGACGATGACAGGAAGGAGATTGTCAACATCCAGACCTGGATAAACAAACCAGATGTAAAGCATCACATTCCATGTAATGAGGTGAAAGAAACCGGTCACATGTTCCCCAGGTGAGTGTGTAAAGATAAAAAGTATATATTCCTCACATCACCCTGACTCCCAGGTTTGGGTCATTAGAGGGGAAGTTTCATTTAACCGTGACTAATTCCCACTTCTTTAAAAATGAAAGAATGAGAGGAGTCGCAGTAACTCAGGAGTCCACGATTCTTAACTCAAACTGTTGTTCTTCCAGCCACCTGTTGATCACAGCCACTCACATGTACTGCCTGAGGGAGATCGCCTCCAGGAAAGGCTTCACCTACATCCAGTCCAGACAAGCGCTGAACTCCGTGGTGAAGATCACGTCCAAAAAGAAGCACCCAGAACTGATCACCTTCAAGTTCGGCACCAACAACTCGGCCGGAGTGGAGATCTCGGCAGTTGAGAGGTGCTCATCCACAAATGCAGATATGAAGTTTTAAAGCTGTGATTTAAAAATGGCTAACTTTCTCTTCAGACGCCACGAAGTTTTCTTCAGCGAAAGAAGATGCAAATTAGCAGCCTTGATAGTATAATTTAACATTTTTGGAAAAGGTGCTAGATGAGACAATCAATTCCACCCTCAAGATGTTATGCTAAATATTTAACTAGAGCCAATAGTAGGCAATTAGCTTAGCATTAAAACTGGCAGAAGGGGGGAGACGTCTGCTTCTCTCCAGAGTTTAAAAATATGTAAAAACTTTGGTTTAACGGGGAGCTGCATGCTGTAACTATTCATTCCAGTCTTTATGCTAAGCTAAGCTAAGCTAATCGTTTGTTAGCAGTAGCTTCACATTAACCTTACAAACACAAGAGTGGCATCACCTTTCTCATCTAACTCTCTGTAACATTCCTTTAACACACTAAAGTTCTCTTAAAAACAAGAATTGCATGAATTGGCTTTGAACATTTAGAGATTATTCTTGCAGATAAAGTGCGTATATGTTCTGTTGGTAGTTATTTGTTAACTTCACTACTGTGTCCCTCAGATATTTGATACCCAACGCTGGCGACGCCACCAAGGTGATCAAGCAGCAGATCATGAAGGTCCTCGACGCTCTGGAGAGCTCGTAAAGGGAGACGACGGGGGGGCGTCGCCGTGACACAAACTGTGAGGAGAGTCTCTGTCCGCCGAGAAGGAAACCGTCTGTCCGGATGTCCTCCCTGCTGGACAGAGCCCGTGCAGTGTTGACTGGGAAACCCCGTGTGTCAGGTGTTTCTTTGCACACGGTGGACACACACTGCCGGCTGCAGGACGAGGGACAGTGTGTGTGTGTGTGTGTGTGTGTGTGTGTGTGTGTGTGTGTTCAAATACTTAGGTGCTCCTGCAGTCATCCAACCATTCTCTTACATTAAGTTAATAATAATATCGGTTATACTGTATGTTTATTCTTTATCGTTGATAAAAGATGGGAGATCTCATTGCAGTGCAATTCTACTAACTTCTCTCTGGCCTTAAGGTAGCGTACTGACTGACCTGTTCAATCACTACATGACTGAGCTTTTGTCTTAAAGGGACAGTCAGGGTTCTACTACAGTAGATGAGTTGATAGAACCAGCACGG
>NW_022284172.1:0-4718 GCF_004355925.1 Anarrhichthys ocellatus
GCGATTAAAATATTTTAATCGCGATTAAAATATTTTAATCGCGATTATTTTAATCGCGATTATTTTAATCGCGATTAAAATATTATACATATTACAAACAAAACACTTTAAAAACTCTAAAACAATAATTTAAATGAATCATTTATTTTTTACTTTTGTTGGTATTTAGGTCAGACACGTGCAACGCTGATTACCGTAATATGTGTGGTATTTGTTATAAGTGTACGTTGGTACATAGAGGGTGATAAGAAGCTGTACATGGAGGGAATTAGGACCCAGGGGAATGTAGGTGAAGCATGGAACCTGTAGTCTGTACCGTGGCAGCAGTGACGTGCGGTGAGGTTCGTGGCTGGTGAGGCTCGTGGCTGGTGAGGCACTGACTCGATCTTACAGAGTCAGATTTACAAATATATGAACCCAAAATAGAGCATCTTAAATCACCATTCAATTGGCAGCTTGCACATTGACTACTAGTTGTTTTTCATATCAGCATTCTTTACACACACAGGTACATACGGTACATATTTGAATGCACCAGGAGCGTGTGTGCCGCGATCTGCAACCTGCCCCACCAACCTGTTTCAGAAGCGGAGTGAAAATCGCAAGATCCCGCGATAATCTGTGTAACAACCAAAGATGTATAAAGACAACAACAAACGCATAAAAGTTTACTTGACCTGTCCGCCGTTGGATTGCTGTTGATTTGGTCATATTTCCCTGTCTTTTGAGAATTGTTTAAGCTTAGATATTTAATCTTAAATGTTTGCGGTCAAAGCAAAATATAAGAAGAAGAATAAGAGAAGTGTAGAAGAAGAGTAACGGAACTACAGGCATAAACCCGACCCGTGGGCTCTTTTGCTCTCGTTTGCTCTCTCCAAGCATCTTAGTTTGCACATATTTAGATCAGAGAAGTCTTTTTCTCATGGTGTGCCCACAAACCCTTTCAATAAGTTCAGTGTTTGGGCCGCTGTATTTATAGAATCCTGCTTACGTCCGTGCTTATCAGTAGGTGGCGCTATGACTATGAGTTAATATTGGCATGCAGAAGTCCTAAAGCCATGACAGTCAACAAGCATGTCAAGTTTGGGACAGTTTTGACAAAGTACAGTCGAGTTACAACAGCTTGATGGATGATGGTGAACCATGTAAAATGGCCGTCGCACCATATCCACGTCGTTCGATGAAACCTAAAGCTTTTAGTAACTTTTAATCGCTAAGGTCTTTAGATTGTTCTGACCAAATTCGAAGCTGATCGGATTAATTCCCTAGGACAGGCCTGGCCAACCCGCGGCTTCCGAGCCGCATGCGGCTCTTTGCCTGGTTTCATGCGTCTCTTACGTTCATATCGAAGTTTGTGTTTGTGTTTTTTTTTAATGTGCGTGTTCGCTTCGCTTGAGTTCAATACGGTATTTTTGTCAAACGCGCATGTGCGTGAGATGAAAATACCGCAAAGTTTCCCAGTAGGGGCAAGATCATTTGAGAAAGCAAATCTGCCCATACCGAAACTAACTGCAATAGCTACGTATGGAGCGCCAGCCATGATCGGATCTGTGAACGGGCTTGTGGGGCTGTGCAAAGCTAACCAAACATTTCCCGAGTTTTGGAATTTCCACTGCATCATCCACAGGGAGCAACTCGTGTCTAAATCATTGAAGTTAGACAACGTCATGAAGCCTGTGATGGAAATCGTCAACTACATCCGCACACATGCGCTTAACCACAGGCAATTCAAGAATCTCATCGCTGAGCTGGACCAAGGGCTTCCAGGTGACCTGCCGCTGCACTGCACTGTGAGGTGGCTGTCAAAAGGCCAGGTACTCTCTCGCTTCTTTGAGCTTTTGGATGCCGTGAAACTGTTAATGGAAGAGAAGGACAAGGACTATCCCGAGCTCTCGGACCTCGAGTGGATTATGGATCTGGCCTTTTTGGTCGACATGCTGTGTCACTTGGACAGACTGAACCTGACCCTGCAGGGTAAGTTAAAAATGCTGCCTGACCTGGTGCAAAGTGTTTGCGTTTGTCAACAAACTGAAGCTGTTCAAGGCGCATATTCAAAAGGGAGATTTAACGCATTTTCCCACTCTGCTAAAAGCCAGCGGGCAAGTCACCAGCGCCGCCCTGAGTGAGCAAAGAGCCAGATATGCAACACTGGTTGAAAACCTGCACGAAAGCTTTGTGACCCGGTTCCGTGATCTACAACTGAAAAGGCCACAGATTACGTTCCTCGTCGACACAGTTAATGCGTAGACGGACTGTTTGAAAGCCCCGCTAGTCACAGATGAGGCTGCGGCTGAGTTGGAGATGATCGATCTTTGTGAGGAGGACCAACTGAAACCTGCTTTAAGGGAAGGGACCATTGGGTTCTGGAAAAGTGTGCCAATGGAAAAATACCCCAATGTCAAATGGGCTGCGCTTAAGATACTGTCAATGTTTGGGGCAACATACGTCTGCGAGTCTGTTTTCTACCCTGAAATCAAAGCATCGATCTGTTCTGACTGACACCCATGTGAAAGAATTGCTTCGAGTGGCAACAACAGAATACAAGCCAGATTTGAAGAGAATTGTTCAAGGCAAGGAATGCCAGAAGTCCCACTAAGCAACATGCATAGTAAAAGAAAAACGCTATTGTAAATTATTATATTTTTGTTTGTGGACTTGGTTGAACTGAGAGTTTGTGTGTGTGAGACAGTGCACACAATGTTCATTGTTGAAAATGACTGGCCTGTGGTCTTAGTACTGTAGGAGTCAATTTCCGTCATTATCATGTTGGTGTGTGACATTTACAATAAATCTGGCTGAGCAGAGGTCTGTGTGCGTGTGTGTGAGAGAGGAAGGGATGGGGTGATGTTCATGTGTGCCCATGTGTATGATGTGGCTCTTTGCGGTAACACAGTAAAAAATGTGGCTCTTAGTCTCTGACTGGTTGGCCACCCCTGCCCTAGGAGGAGTTTGTAGTACAGCACCTGGAGCTTGGGATACTGGAAAACTTCTGAAATTTGGCACGCAAGCCAGAATTTGCGAAAATTGCAGTCTGATTGGGGTGTCCAGCTGCGGTATGAAATATTGTCTCAATAGCGCCCCCTGTTGAGTAGCCCCAACACCGGGTTTCACCTAGCTGTATGAAATTTGTTAGGTATGTGGAACATGATGAGACGCACAAAAAATCCTCTTGGAGTTTTTCATTAAACCAAACAGGAAGTCGGCCATTTTGACTTTTATGATGTTTTTGGACCGTTTCAAGGCGTCGTACTTTAACGAACTCCTCCTAGAGATTTAACCCGATTGACTTCAGATTCGGTCAGTATGCTCTTGAGACCTTGGCAGTGAAAAGTTACTCAAAGATCAAAAAGTTATCGAACTATGTGTCCGTGGCACGGCGTCAAAAAAACACCATTTGCCGCAAAACAGCAATCTAATCTGCTCCAAATTTCTCATATGTCATAACATCCTGACCCGGAACACATCTATGTGATAATTTAGAATCGTAGTTATAGCGCCACCTAGTGGCAACTGGAAGTTGTAAGTTGTGTACTTTGACATCCTGCTCCTCACAGATTAATCAGATCCCTCTCAAATGTTGTCAGAAAAGCTTTAAGACCTTGATAATGCTTCATTATGAAGATTGTAAGAAGTTGTTGAAGGGCGGCGACGTGGTGGCTTGGCGAATTTCGATCCTTCTCCATGAACGAATAAACTGATGTAACTCGACTCCACATCATCAGATCTTTAATAGATTTCACATGTTTGATTAGACTCCAGGCCTGAAGACATCTGCAGGCCAATTTTGAATCATAGTCATAGCACCACCTACTGGTAACAGGAAGTTAAAGTATTTATACTTTGGCTTGTTTCTCTTAGTAGGTAAATCAAATCAACATCAAATTACTTCCACACAAATGTAAGAAGTTCATAATACCAGTTCATGAAGCTTTTGATGTTTCGTCGAACGCCGTTACCATGGCGACGCAGTCTTCGCCGTGAAAAACGAAGGTAATTTTGAGAGGCAAAAAATGCTTGAAACATAAGCAAACTTGGCAAGCAGATTTAAAGGCCAAAATGTAGTTGTATAATATGATTTTATTGGTTCAGAGTGGCAAATCGGCTCAATAGCGCCCCCTACAAAATGTTGACGAAGCAGCCCTCTCTGTACGTTTCACATAGATTTATAAAATTTGGCAGGCACATGTATCACATTTGGACTTAAAAAAAAGTCGCTTGGAGCCATGCTCTAAACCCAACCGGAAGTCAGCCATTTTTAATTTATTACGAATTTTTAGTGTCGTTTTTGTCATTTCCAGGCGCTGCACTTTAACGACCTCCTCCTAGGGAAATAATCGAATCAACTTCAAATTTGGTCAGAACAATCTAAAGAACTTTGTGATGAAAAGTTACTCAAAGCTTGTTGTTTCGTTAAAAGCCGTTGCCGTGGCGACGCATTCTTCGCCATGAAAAATTAAGGTGTTTTTGAGGGGCTAAAAATGCTCAAAACATAACCAAACTTGTCAAACACATTCAAAATCCTGAATGTAGTTATCTAATGTGATTTTAATGCTTCAAAGTGGCAAGTCGGCTCGATAGCGCCCCCTACAATATTTCGACGATGCAGCCCTCGCAGTATGTTTGACCTAGATGTATAAAATTTGGTAAGCAGATGTATCGCATGTAGATTTTAAAAAAAAGTCTTAGGGGTCCATGCTCTAAACCCAACTGGAAGTCAG
>NW_022284173.1:0-4717 GCF_004355925.1 Anarrhichthys ocellatus
GGGTTTAGGAGTTCCTCAAAGTGCTCTTTCCACTGCCCGACGATGTCCCCCTGTCCGGGTCAGACGTCCCCTTGGTCTGTGGGCATTTATCATAATTCTCTGTTATGTCATAGCCCAAGCTGCTAATCGAGAAAACAATCAAAGGTTATCATCAATCAATAAAAATGAGTTTAGTTAAAGCCCTGCTGTTTAATATTAGGTTTCGGGTTAGGGTTAGCATATGATATTTTAGACTATAGACCTAGACCAAAATATCAGCCAGGCGGATATATTGCAGATGTGTTGGTATCAGTATATTTTGGGCGATTCCAATACAGAAATGCCAAACTAGGCTTGAGGTAACTTAAGAAAACTAACAAACAAAAAACAAATCTCAGGGATGGTTGTTTTTTTTAATGGTATGTGTTTGTCGGTTTGATGTAATTTTTGGAATTTGGAAACAAATATCAGTATGGGCCTCAGAAATCCAGCATCGGTCGGGCTATATTAGACCTTTGAATGACTTTTTCCTTCTAACATTGATTTCCATTAATTTCAGATCACCTTGAAAATGAAGTTCTAAAAATCGTATCAAAGCTTCTGTACCGTAGCACTGTGTTGTAACAGCCTCCCTATAAATACATCTTTTATATGGTGCGTTCATGTGCTGTGAGAGGTTTGGAAACCTGAGATGTGTGTGAACACCAATGGATTCTCAAGCCAAAATGTCAGAAAGTCCAACACAGAAGGCGCACGATCAGCAATCGTAGATTGCATGAAAGAGATTTGCACTGTTTAACAGCCAACTATGGAGATAGAACGGTTGTTTTTTATTAATCTGTGGCCGAATGGAAATGAGATTTAACGGACACACGTTGAATAAATAATGACGGACTTTTCAATTTAGGTGATTTGTTCCTTAAAGGTGCACGACATCTGGGATGTGTACATCAGTGGTTCAGCTCGGCCTCTCATCACATTACTCTCTCTGTAGGTATTAGACCGCTCGTTCGTCACGAGGGCTCATTTCATTTCGCTGCCTGTGATTGACCCCCCTCCCTCATGATGCCGGTGCCTGGTGGGTTAATGAAATCCTGTTTCAGAGTCTCTATTTAAGGTGGAATTTTCCTCACGAGTGTGCCCAACGCCAGCATCTCATTTGGGACACCTTAATGATTGGGTTGGAGATTGACATCTGTGTCTTGTTAAATGTGTATTTATAGGATTTTTTACTGTTGCCAGAATGCCTGAAAGTTCTTCTTCCTTCCTCCTGCTCTCCTGCCAAATCTGACTCATTGGCACGTAACATATACAGTATTGCGATGTAGAAGCCTGAAGAAACTGCCAATCTTAGGCAGGTTTTATAGTTCATCTTTTCTTGATTTTAGGTCCGCACACTTTTTCTCTGATCCTAACTTACTTCTCTAGATTCTGTGTTTGAGACAGACAGGCAAGTTTCAATTTACGGGAGGAAGAAGTTGGTCCTCCTTTTCTCCCTCCTTGTGCTCCGATCTCCATCTTTATCTCCGCTCATCTGTCTGCTTGACTCTGCTCCTCTCTGTATTCATTTAATTTAATCTCCCTTTCCCCCCACTTCCACCTTCCCCTTTCCTCCCTTCCTCTTCCTCCTGCATCATATCTCATCTTTGTCTATCGCAGATTCCTCTGTCCACCCCCCCTCTCTTGTTCTCTCCCTCCATCCTCCCATCTCTTTGCCCTTTCTGTCTCCTCCATCTGCATCACGTCTTCCCTCTCCTGCCCAGACTCCCCGTGTAGCTGCGGCACCGTAATAATTGCTGCATTGGAGATTGAGGGTGGGTGGGTGGGGGGGTCGTCAGGGAGACGTGGAGAGGTGGTTACCGTGGAAAGAAAGAGACTCGGCGAGCAAGGGATGGAGGGATAGAGAAGGGGTGGACTGGGTGTGACAGTCAGTGAGGTCGAAAGTAAAAATAGAAACGCTCTGACAAGATCCCCTCCTCCTCCTCCACCGCCCCCCTCCCTGTCTCTTCCTAGCGCCATGGGCAACCAGCTGTAGCATCCTCTCTCTCTCTCTGTTCCCTTCATCGCCAGCTGATGCTCTGTGACCTTCTGAAGGAGGATCTACAGTGACCTCTGTGATTCTTGCCTGAGCGGAGAGCCGCAAGAGCGTCCGATTGCATTCGACCTGTCGACTGTTTATTCTAAATATATTTCTTGTTATTTTGCTTTGAACTTCATTTGTCGTCCTCTATTTGTATCCCACAGAGCTCCTCCATGCTCCAGCTTGTTAGCTGACGGGTTGCCAAAGTTTCAGTTTTAGAGGTTTTACTGTTTCACTTGGGGAAGCCATACTTATAAATCTCACATTTATAATCGTTAAAGTTTTCAGATAAGATTTTCACCAGCGGCCATTTCCTAGGCAAAATACAGCCGTCTGACATTAGCATACTAATGAAAAGAAGTGCTGTGTCTGAAAAAGGAGAGGAAACAGCTGGAGCAAGGGAATCCGGTATCTAGGCTACCAATTTTATTTGTGCCTTTAAAGACAATTTTGGAAATCATTTCTTATCTAAAGTCAATTTTGCATAGAACTGTTATGATAATATGTCAAAATAGCTCAAATATAAATGGTAATATTAAAAAATGCAAACAGTTTAAAACAATATGCACAAAGGAAATCAGAGCAACATGTGTTCTTTACAGGAGGGTTCCTGTTCCTCTGCAGTGTGTGCACTGGCTCGTTTGTGTGGCTGTAATTCATTCGTTGAAACTGGTGAATTAATGAGAATATGAAATATGAATACATTTAAAGAATAAGATAAGTGCTATTCTGTAATTTGTATTGTCAACAAATCCTATGATATGCCATGAAAAACAACAATGTGTTAGTTCATCTCTCAATAATTTGCAACTTCCCTACCTTGTCCTTTGGCACATGAAAATGCAGATTTTGACAATCTTTTTATCAAGCGTTACGCAAACAGGAGGAAATAGTGCGTTTGGTGTTCTGGTGAGATTTTGGGTCAACTTTGAATTCTCTCAGCTGAACGAATGGGCGATAGATCTGAAGATATGTGTTGGAGGCGGCCTGCTACACGTGAACTATATTTAAATTGTCACATATATACAGGGACATACGTGCCTTTAACGCATCCTAAGCATGTAGGAGCAGTGGGCAGCAGTAAAGCACCCGGGGAGCATCTTGGTGTTCAGTGTTCAAGGACACTTTAACATGTGGACAGGAGGAGGGGGGTGATTGCGGGTTTAAGGGATGGCCACAGCCAACCCACCTGCTACTGTTAGCCATTGTAATCTATTCACATGGTTGATCACCGATAAGAATACAACAGGAAGACATCGGCCTCTAGTGGCTGTAGTGTTTGTGACGGAGCGTCGTCTGATAACATTCGAAGCGGATGGTGTATGTGGGATTGAGTCAAAATATATATACAGTATTTATAATATATTTTGTGGTAATGTTTTTATGGTAATGAAGTGATGCTCATTGAGGTGTTTTTGGGACAACAATGGTGCTCTATGGCACAGAGGAAAAAGACGTATATAGGTTTTGATACACAACACATTCATTGTTGGTTTGGGTCTTTTGGGGATTTGTTGATAAATATCAATATAAAACATAAAGAATATGGACAGCCTTTACCTAAAAATGATGGTAAGTTGAGTTGGGTTAAACTATAAAGTCAAGACATGAGGAAGAAATGAAGGCATTAGTATTTGCCCCTGTGGCCAGCTTACATTATTTCAGTTATGGCAGAAGTTTCCTCACTGAAACCGTGCGCCATGCAGTGTTCTGAAGATGAGTGTTTACAACATACTGACCAGTAGAGAAGGGGATTTCACTGCATGAATGGTTTGAGTCATTTCAGTTATCAATGTCGGTTATTGTTCTGGTACTCTGACCGCAGTTAGAAACCACTGTCAAGTCAACTTTGGCCCTGTTGTAAGTCATCGGTTTTTCAAACTCAAAGAAAAATGACATTGACTTTTAAAATCAGTTGATGCATCAAGGTTTTTCATATTCCCTTTTAAATGACATCACTGAGGCTGTGAATGTTCCTGACTTTCAAACCCCTGATCCCTGACAATAGCAACTCTTAAAGCTGCATATTTCGTAGGCCTCTTGACCAAAGTTAGCGGTCCCAGATATACGTTGGCGGTACCGCATCACTGACGTGACCACAATGCAAGACTCAATGATAAATTAGACGAAATGGCAGTTGAGTCTCATCTGGCTAGGACTTTGACTTTAGTCTTCAGGCTCAATGCTAGCAAACCCTCAGCGAGGCCTAAACAGTAACGCCACAACCTCAACAGGGTTAAACCCACTTACTGGTGATCCAACAAGCCAAATGCAAAAACCTAAATGAAACCAGTCTCTGAGGGAGATGAAGAGAAACTTGTGTTTGTGGACCCAACGTTTCAAGTGTGAAGTGGAAAGAGAGATGAGATCTCTGGATGCAGGGACAGCAGCAGGAGTATCAGCCAAAGGTCACTGACACACAGGCTTCCAGACATGACAGTCCAACAGAGACCTAATGAACACACTGTTGGCTTCACCAGCTCGGATCTGATTGGATCGTTATCCCATGAAAGTGATGAGGAGAGAATTGGACACGAGGGTCGTCTCTGAAATGCCAGAACCTCAACTGTCAAATCTACAAATTCCTCTGCTTCAACCCGAAACCCGTCTGAACATTAGCACCAGCCTGACCCCAACTTTACCGGAAGGATTTTCTTT
>NW_022284174.1:0-4716 GCF_004355925.1 Anarrhichthys ocellatus
TGTTGTTAGCAGGATTAATTCAACGAGGGAGGCTGTTTTTAGAAGCTGATGAAGCTTCCAGGGGAACAGTCTGTCTGGACTCAAAGCTGAGTCAATAGTCTTCAGCTTTACTGGACAGCAGAACTCCAGAGCCTCTTATCCGCATCTCAGAATCTTAATAAAGGATTTTAATGATTTAAATGATATATTTCTGCAGGGTTTGCAAGAATTCATAAGAACCCACAAAATCAGTTTTTATAAATATCCATGCACATTTTTCAGACAGAAATTGGTGCTTGGTGTGAAACGGCTTTTCCTAATGGAGTTGGTTCAGTTGTTATCATGTGACTTAAATATGGAGTTGTGGTCATGTGATAACATATCGGTGTACACAGGGAAGATCCAGTCTCTTCCTCCAGCCAACACCGACTCCCGGTTGACTTTGACTCCTTTTCCGGTTGTTTTTTCTTGATGCTTGTAGGCCGTTTGTTGAGCGTTCTCTTGTCTGCAAATAATGACTCTCGTGCGTCTGAAACAACGGAGGATGTGGCGTACAACAGGCCTGAAGAAAACCCCAACGCCCGTGGAATCATCAGGATAAACCGCCGTCCTATTTCCCCAGCGTCAGCTCTCCAGAAAAGCACCACTTGTATCACATTTGCACATCCTGACATCTGTGCTGTTGCTGAGGCAGTAACAGCGGTGCAGAGACACCGGCGGGTCACAGCTGTGTTCTGGACGGTCAGCCATATTTTAAACAGTCCCCGATTGTTAAAAGAGATATCTGGTGAATATTCTGAGATTGTTCTCTGTAGATACTGTGAGATGTAGTTGCTGATGAAGGTTTGTAGAGCTTTGAGTCTGTGGCCTCTGCTTTATATCCTGCTGACTGTTTGAAATTTGAAGTAAGTTTGCTGCAGTGTTTCTGATTTGTATTTCTAGTCAAACACAAAAAGGTATTGAGTGTTTGACTGACCCGGTGCTCTGAGACACTGTCACTGTGGATGACCGTGTCAGGAAAACAACACACATACAATCAATCAATCAATCTTTATTGGTACAGCCCTCCTCATGCAGCTCAAAGTGCTTCACAGATGACTGCCGAGTCAAAAATAAGAAAAGAATTTAACAATTTGGGAAATGTGAGACGATAAAAGTAATAAAGTAGAATTCAGTCTAAAATAACAGAAGTGTTAAGCTCAACCAACCATCTCACCAGAACCTTAACCAAGTCCTTGTTGCACCTGAATCTCACCGAACATTAATTATACATGTGGAGGATCAGAAGAACAGATTTAAAAAGCTGACTCTTGTTAACGCTCTTTGCCTCCGTGGATTTACCACATTGGGCCAGATACAAATTAGGAGCCGTTACAACTAGTGTGGGTTTGAAAAACATAATTATTCCACCAGAACAGATAGAAACTTCTCATCTTTTTGAGATATTACTGAAATATTTTTAAACATGACTGGATATCCTCACAGGAGCAGCTTTTTTTGGCGTTGAGTCCAAAAACGAGAAGAAAAGCAGAAAGCAGAAGCCCGTCTTGCCTCACCAAACGATACCATGGGAGTACCGGGCGGCGGATCAGACGGCCCGATGATTCACCCAGCCCACTTCCACGCCGCGGCGCTTTGATAGGCCGTTAACGAGGACAGCGCTCGGCGCCGCGGCCCCTCGGCGGAGGTGTAGTACCTTACTGCGGGCTGCTAATGAATAATCCCGTCTCTCTCTGTGCCCGTCTCGCTCTGCCAGCCGCGGGGGCCTCTGAAGTGGAGCGGTGAGGCGTTTGTATCCCGGCCCAGTATTAATTAACTCGAGCGGCTCCCTCCGCCCAGGCAACAATCAGAATAGCAGAAGAAGAACAAACAAAACAGAACTCGGGGTATATATATATATATATATATATATATATATATATATGCTGGTGGTCCTAAACAGACTTCCTTCCAGACCTTGAAAGGTAAAAAGAAAAAACCAACCAATACAATGTAAAATATACATTTATGAAGTGAAACATTTAAAATGAGAAATCGCAGCACAACTCTGCAGTCAATCAATCAACTCCAATTTCTTTATAATTGATAAATCATTCAAGTCATTCAGCAAGAAAAATAAAAGCCAAATATTCTCTGGTTCACCAATGTGAATGTTTTCTGCTTCCCTGTTTTTATATCATGAAAGCGTCTTTGGTCATTTGAAGCTGTGGAAACTTTTCCACTAGCTGCTATATCGTTTTATTGTATTTGTCCACATAAGAGTGCATCAAGTCGAGATGATGAAAAAATAAGAAATGTGTCCGGAGGAGAGGTCACGGAGCCACAGACCTCCCTAACAAAAGAGTTCTGCTGTGGACGTATTTTAGACATAAAAGAATCAATATCAGTTAAAGGGAACGCCATAATTAGAATATTTACACCTCTGTACCTTGATGTCAGACAGACCTTCATGACGGGGAACTGAAGATGTTATATACCACAAGACTCCATTCACAGAAGCAGTGATTTCACCTCAGAACACAGGAGTCTGGTCTACTTCTGCCTTCGAACAATAACTCTGTGTGTGTGTTATTGTGCGACTTTGGTGTTTTAAAGGGTTAGTGTCCTGACGGTACCGGTCTACAGAGGGTACCGGTCTACAGAGGGTACCGGTCTTAAGCGCGGTCCAATCCTTGGGCCCTGCCTCCTCGTCGTCCACCAGAGCTCGTGTAGCTAACACACTGATTATGGATAAGTACCTCATACAACCCCAAAGATCCAAACTGTCCCTGTAAGAGCAGTAGTTCATGAGAAAATAGTGAAAATGTTCAATAACGTCCTCAAGAACTCCTTTAAATGAATCCTCATCCCTGAACTTTGCAGCAGATTTCACCCAAATCTGTTCACATATTTATCTTTTCAGATTCTCTTCCTAAGAAACGAGCAGAGAAGCACGACTGAACACTTGCTCCTCGCTGGAGAGAAAAATCAATGCAAAGGGGAAAACATCAAAGCTTTATGTTTTCCAGGTTTGTGAGAGTAAACAAACCGCAGCAGAGCAACGGGATTCATAAATAATGTGATGCTAAATCTGGCGTTATGCAGAGATTTAACACGGTGATGTGCTGCTATATGCAGACGTGTACTTTATTTGACATACAGGGAGAGTCCTGACAAAGATGGAGGGACAGAAGAGGGATAAAGGAGTGGGAAAATGGATTCAGTCTGACCGATAGATGAGGAGGAGAGAGAGAGAGATGTGAGGAGATGGACAGAATGGCAGCCGAGCTTTCTGTCTATATCTTTAAAGCACCGGGGGGACGGAGAGCTGAGAGGAATGTAAAGACGGAGGCAGAGGGGACGAAGAAGGATCGTCTTTTAACGGACAATGTCAGAGTCAAAGAGAGGAAAGAAGAAAAACTGACGAAGACAAAGAGAGACATGAGAGAGTATTTTTATTTTATTCTTTCATCCTGCAGCTCGGGGGACTATATCAGGAGGCGGAGGGGTAAACCGAAGAGCACCCGCCTTGTGACGGCGGAGCGATACGAGGGGAGGACGCCGGCTGCATCTTAATTAAGCAGAATACTAATTGGAAAGACAGAAGAAGAAGACGAGACCACCATTTCGTTTCAGCCCCCCCCCCCCCCTCCCCCTGTCTCCTCCGTCTCCTCCCTGCAGGAGGCCAGAGTCTGATGAGCTCTAATCAGATGGTGATTGGCTCGACTCAGACAGACAGACTGACTGAACGTCTGTCTGTCTGACTTGATGGGCAGAGATAAAGTCAATTACAAGGATTGTAAATAATTACTGTCTTCTAAACACGCACGTTAAATAACCACAATAACCACAGCAACCACAGTAACCACAGTAAAGTAGCTGATGTGCCCTTAAAGGAACAGCGCATCATTTCTGGGGAAGTACGTTTATTTAAAGCTTCTTTCATCCAAATCCACCGTGAGAACTCAACATAAACACACACTATACGTGAGACAATAAAGAGAGCACGTTAGCTTTGCACAAATAATAATGGAATGTGGAATACCATTTTCCCAAAGTAAAATACAGACAAACAAAACACAAATACCTCGAGGTCTGCATGCTAGGAACAAGGGAACAGTCTTCTGGTGTCCTTGAAACCCACTCAAAGTCCATTGGACCGGCATAAATTTAGGCAAATAAAACTGAAGTACGCAAGTTACGTGGCAAATAAATAAACGTTGACTTCTCTTTTCTCACATGTTGGACCCATCCACCTCCTCCTCCTCTACACCGCCCGATGTGTGATTTAGCAGTCTTAATATGTCCTCCTTCATGATTATGTGGATAACATACATAGAGAAATTCTTGGTATATCTATGAATTACGGCGCATTATTTTTCGTAGGTAGACCAGCCTGCATTGTTACACTGGCCTCTGTCAAAAAAAAGGCAAAAATGACCCTAAAAAAATGTAATTGAGAAGAAGAAAGGATCAGGTATAACAGCAAACATACAGCCTGTAAAGGTTTTCACACAACAAATATCACATTTAACTAAACTACACTTGTATACAACTTGTTAGCTAGTAACGTATCAATAAAACGTTATATAAGTACTATCAAACGTGGGGTTATGTTCCGTCACTGGCAGCTCTTGGTTAGAGTAAGCTCGCAGTCTGCTTTAATACAGAAAAGGTCTGCAGTGATTTCACAGATTCATATTAATCACACGAAGCCAAAGCTTCATGTGTTAAAGCTGCATTCTCTCTAGTGTCCAC
>NW_022284175.1:0-4715 GCF_004355925.1 Anarrhichthys ocellatus
ACACTGACCTGATGCATCAAGTGGATATTTTTTGCTGAACACAATATTATGCATTTGCAAAATTACTTTTGATACTTAAGTACAATAAATATCAGATACTTTAAGACTTTTACTCAAGTAGTATTCTAATAGGTGACTTTTACTTTTACTGGAGTCATTTTCCAGTAAGGTATCTTTACTTTTACTCAAGTATGGCTTTTGGGTACTTTATACACCACTGTGGTTTAGTAATACAGATATAACTTTATATTGAACAAAGACATCAGGGGAGAGCGCGGACGCAGTCCCCTACTACCACAAATTATGCAATCGAGATTTCTACATTTGAGAAATTCGCAAAGGTCAGCTCAGCCGAATGTGCAATGGCCAAGCCTCGCCTTGGGTGAACCACCTTCATGATCATGGTATCTCCCCTGCCAGGTAAGTATGAGTTGTACATGTTCGACAGAGGGAAGTGATCCAGCTACATACGAGGCAGAGTCACGCTGTAGAGAAGAAAATATCGATAACGTTTTAGGTTATGCATGATGATTAAAAGACACGAAACTCGTGCAGCAGTGGAATAACATAATTTAAAAAAAAAACGTTGACATGACTGGAGTATTATTGCACTTTCCCATCATGCTTTGCGGCACAGTTTGAATGTCAAGCGGCAAGTTACTTCTGGAAATGTTTTGTTTTTCACTTTTGCGAACGAATACATTGGCGCTCCAATAAACTACTGTATGTTTTGTTTTATTCCTTAAGTATCACTTGTTATAAATGTAGCGTAAACATATGTGGGTTCCAGTCTTTGCTTTCACGTCACTTATCGACTACAGGAGCAAGTGTACCGTGATATACCAAACACTGAAAACTACAGTATATCATTACATAGGTAGTTATGAATCTGTAACGTCCCAAAGAGAAGCCGAAATGAATCCAAATTAACAGATTCAGCAGTTTTTTTAGTACTGTAGGCTACTGAACATCCAGCAGGACCAAAACACGCCTCGTTATTTGTCCCATTTTTACTTAGTATGTTCTCTTGTCAACAAACGAAATGCCAGGCACTACTTCTTTGTAATGAGCGATGAAAGACAGCCTATGAGAGCCTTCACCGCTAAAGACGGAATAATAAAACATACCAAACAAACCAAAGCGACAAAATACTGCGACGATGCCACATGAAAGTAATTTAATAAGGTGATCACATAATGAGCTTTGGCGCCATCTGGTGGAAAACAGAAATGAACGAGCCCACACCTCATTTAATGCCACTTTAAACAGCTACATTTGCTCAATTGTTTTTGAACGACAGTTCGATGACTGATAATAAGCCACAAATGTTATTAATTAATGTTATTTTGTCAATTTAATATCAATTACCATTAACCTACTCTGAAAAGTCATGTTTTTTCACCTTCAGCTGCAACTGTATCCACACAAATGTGTTTTAAAGAAGTGACATTAATAAGCTACAAAAGTTTGTAAACTTTTACATCCAGAAAGCTCACCTGAGATGAAGACAGGCGAGGGCCGACCTGCGCCATTGATGACACAACATCTCGTCCCCGAAACTCGAAATAAATTGTCTCCAAGCCAAATGAAGGTCATTCCTGCTGCAGAGCCCGACATATTCCACAAAGGTCTTCATAAATATAATATAGAGCTCATATATTTACTAATAGAGTTATGTTTACATTGCCTGTGTCGCGCAAAGGTAGCGGGCAAGCGCCGAAATAAGGAAAACACTTCTTAATTAACTACTGACGAAATACACGTGTGCAGATCTGCCAGTATGCAAATTACCGGGATCTAGTATAAACTAGCCTACCGGTATAAAAACAATGAACTACACATATTTAAAACCAACAATAAGATTGTTAAACAAACTTTGTGCCACAAAATTAAAAATAAAAATTGCAACAATTAAATTAAATGATAAGAGTCAACGATGTGCCTTTACATAAGCCGGTTGTTGCTAAATGTTCTCGTCCTATAAATTACATATACGGTTAGATATGGTACACTAGTCTGTCATAGTCTGTCTAGCAGACTGCATTGTGAGCTGGAGGAGGTGATGAGCCAGTAAACAATACAACCAACAACAAACCTACCCATAGGACATCTCTGTATTGCAACGCTTGCGTTAGTCACCGCTGGACCCAACAATATCTATCAATATCTATCCTGTAGGATGAAAAGCATGGATTGGCATGAACTCATACGTGTGATCAAATATCGTGTTTGTATATAACATTTCCAGTCTGTTATTGTGCCCTTATAAGTTCTGAAGCCACAATGATTATTCCAACACAATATGAACAATGATGTCACCAGCCCACCTGAAAACACTTTATAACTGCAGAGCCAGGAGCAACTCTACAAGGCTAAAGGGCCAATGTGAAAACACGGAAATGAAGAGACTCATTGCATTTGCAACAGCCTCCAAATAAAGACATTTTAAGCTGGGGTTTAAACCAGAGGAAATTGACCTCTTGAAGGACACATCAGTCACACTGCTGCTACACGTTTTGCTTTCTAATCGTTGGCTGCAAGTTTAGCCAGGTATTACCTGTTAAGCCTCTGCGACTGAAGGAGGTCAAGACTGGAAGGGAAGAACAGAACAGACAGGATAGTGCGCAGCCATTCACAACACAAGTGGAGCACCACTCAAGGAGGACAAGAAGGGCTCGACGTCTTGTTGTTTTCTTTTCTCACCATTTAGGAGAGGGAGCTAAGGTAAGCAAATTGCAGTGAAGTAACTGGATTTATAATTAAGATGTTGGAGATCAAAGATTTGCAGTGAAACCAAAGAAATTACGTTTCCCATAAAGCATTTATAATATCTAACGTTCATGTATATACTGTAACTGTAGGCCCATGACTTTGTTTATCCACAGCATGCCCACCGCAGGAGAGAGGACACCCTCTTCCACTTCTGTCGACTCAGCCGCAACAGACAGGTACGTTTAGATGTACGGTTCTCACAGTAGCCCACATGTTCAGATCGTGAGTGTGACGGACAGCCTTCGCACAGCCCCAATGTAATACTTAGTCGACCTACCACCGAATATACAACCCAGGGAAAAACACATGTCAAGTGTGTCTTCCTGGTCTGAAGCAATGCCAACTCTGCTAACATGTATTGAGTGGTTGAGAAGAGTTTTCACTGTGTAATCAAGGTGTCTTCAAATCTCAAATGACATGCAAGCATTTGCATTTGCCCTTTTGCTATTTATTGTTTGATTTGTCCGTGTAGTGCCAAAGATGAATCCCCGTCGGGTTCAGTCTCAGAAACACCCAAAAAATCATCAAAGAAGTCCAAGAAAACCACTGACATGACCATAGTCTACAACTCTGTGCTCAACAGTGTTTTTGGGGCGGTAAGTATAGCTAACACCCACATTTTGTGATTTAATCTGTATAGTTGAACTAGAGGTGACCATCTTCTTCGTGGCTGTTGTGACCTTTGACCTGTACTCTTCAAACAGTTTAAATTACAGCTTTTTACTTTCAACACCAGTTTCCCCATTCCTGCAACATTTAGACACACTTTTATTCAATAAAATGTGTGTTTTCCCACAGCCACAGACTGAGAAAGGCTTGGGAGTAATTTAAAACCAATAAATACAATGATTGAGATCTACAAAATACAGTGGATGCTCATTTCCAGTTAAAGGCACAGTAAGTCAGACATTATAACATCAGAAGTGAAGTAGAAGTCAGGCAGTGTGCTCACAGTGTTCTCAAGCTGCTGTTACTAAGCCTGGTGTGTCTGCAGCTTTACTGGCTGATTAGTTGAAGCTCACTGCCACACTGCATTAGGGTTATCCAAATAACGAGCACTGCCAAAATACTGGGTTTACCTTTTCCATTAAACACATGGAAACTGATTTATAAACCTGGTCATACCTGGGAATTGTCCTCTATGCCTTCTGTCATTTTCTCATGTACACTTCTGACATTAACATGCATAATACACATGCTAATGAATTGCTAAGTGCTCACAAATCCTTGACATTAAAATCAACACTTGCATTTAATTAGAAGTTTGTGCCAAGGTGTTTTGGTACCATTTGCACAGTTCACATTTTTGTTTCGCAAAATAATAAAAAAAATGGATTAACAGTTCAACATGTGCTCTTTTGCATCTGTTTCTGCAGGAGAGAGAATTAGCTCAGGGTGAGTTGGACGGTAAGTGTCACTGACACAACTCAGTGTCCACGTTATAGTAGGTTACAGTCATTGCAGTTATTAACATGCCAATAGTTCCATCTTGATTAATAATATAAGTCATTATTTGATCCGATAAACCACTTCTGGAACTGTTCTAATCTCTTCATGACCCCTGACCTTTCTGACAGAGTTGCAAGAGGCCTTCAAAGAGTTTGACTACGATCAAGATGGATACCTGAACTACAAGGATGTGGCTGAATGCATGCGGACAATGGGATACATGCCCACAGAAATGGAGCTGCTGGAGATAGTTCAACAGATCAAGATGAGAAGTGAGCTGATAAGAGACCCTGTAAAGAATATATAGAGACCAAGCACAGCATGGCTCTGACCAGTAACGAAGTAGAAATACTTCGTTACTGTACTTAAGTCGTTTTTTTTGGATATCTGTCCTTTACTTTACTACTTATATTTCTGTTGACTTTTACTTTTACTTCACTACATCTTGCAAAGAAAACTGATACTTTGACTCCGATACATTTCCCCTGAAACCT
>NW_022284176.1:0-4715 GCF_004355925.1 Anarrhichthys ocellatus
ACACTGACCTGATGCATCAAGTGGATATTTTTTGCTGAACACAATATTATGCATTTACAAAATTACTTTTGATACTTAAGTACAATAAATATCAGATACTTTAAGACTTTTACTCAAGTAGTATTCTAATAGGTGACTTTTGCTTTTACTGGAGTCATTTTCCAGTAAGGTCTCTTCACTTTTACACAAGTATGGCTTTTGGGTACTTTATACACCACTGTGGTTTAGTAATACAGATATAACTTTATATTGAACAAAGACATCAGGGGAGAGCGCGGACGCAGTCCCCTACTACCACAAATTATGCAATCGAGATTTCTACATTTGAGAAATTCGCAAAGGTCAGCTCAGCCGAATGTGCAATGGCCAAGCCTCGCCTTGGGTGAACCACCTTCATGATCATGGTATCTCCCCTGCCAGGTAAGTATGAGTTGTACATGTTCGACAGAGGGAAGTGATCCAGCTACATACGAGGCAGAGTCACGGTGTAGAGAAGAAAATATCGATAACGTTTTAGGTTATGCATGATGATTAAAAGACACGAAACTCGTGCAGCAGTGGAATAACATAATTTAAAAAAAAAACGTTGACATGACTGGAGTATTATTGCACTTTCCCATCATGCTTTGCGGCACAGTTTGAATGTCAAGCGGCAAGTTACTTCTGGAAATGTTTTGTTTTTCACTTTTGCGAACGAATACATTGGCGCTCCAATAAACTACTGTATGTTTTGTTTTATTCCTTAAGTATCACTTGTTATAAATGTAGCGTAAACATATGTGGGTTCCAGTCTTTGCTTTCACGTCACTTATCGACTACAGGAGCAAGTGTACCGTGATATACCAAACACTGAAAACTACAGTATATCATTACATAGGTAGTTATGAATCTGTAACGTCCCAAAGAGAAGCCGAAATGAATCCAAATTAACAGATTCAGCAGTTTTTTTAGTACTGTAGGCTACTGAACATCCAGCAGGACCAAAACACGCCTCGTTATTTGTCCCATTTTTACTTAGTATGTTCTCTTGTCAACAAACGAAATGCCAGGCACTACTTCTTTGTAATGAGCGATGAAAGACAGCCTATGAGAGCCTTCACCGCTAAAGACGGAATAATAAAACATACCAAACAAACCAAAGCGACAAAATACTGCGACGATGCCACATGAAAGTAATTTAATAAGGTGATCACATAATGAGCTTTGGCGCCATCTGGTGGAAAACAGAAATGAACGAGCCCACACCTCATTTAATGCCACTTTAAACAGCTACATTTGCTCAATTGTTTTTGAACGACAGTTCGATGACTGATAATAAGCCACAAATGTTATTAATTAATGTTATTTTGTCAATTTAATATCAATTACCATTAACCTACTCTGAAAAGTCATGTTTTTTCACCTTCAGCTGCAACTGTATCCACACAAATGTGTTTTAAAGAAGTGACATTAATAAGCTACAAAAGTTTGTAAACTTTTACATCCAGAAAGCTCACCTGAGATGAAGACAGGCGAGGGCCGACCTGCGCCATTGATGACACAACATCTCGTCCCCGAAACTCGAAATAAATTGTCTCCAAGCCAAATGAAGGTCATTCCTGCTGCAGAGCCCGACATATTCCACAAAGGTCTTCATAAATATAATATAGAGCTCATATATTTACTAATAGAGTTATGTTTACATTGCCTGTGTCGCGCAAAGGTAGCGGGCAAGCGCCGAAATAAGGAAAACACTTCTTAATTAACTACTGACGAAATACACGTGTGCAGATCTGCCAGTATGCAAATTACCGGGATCTAGTATAAACTAGCCTACCGGTATAAAAACAATGAACTACACATATTTAAAACCAACAATAAGATTGTTAAACAAACTTTGTGCCACAAAATTAAAAATAAAAATTGCAACAATTAAATTAAATGATAAGAGTCAACGATGTGCCTTTACATAAGCCGGTTGTTGCTAAATGTTCTCGTCCTATAAATTACATATACGGTTAGATATGGTACACTAGTCTGTCATAGTCTGTCTAGCAGACTGCATTGTGAGCTGGAGGAGGTGATGAGCCAGTAAACAATACAACCAACAACAAACCTACCCATAGGACATCTCTGTATTGCAACGCTTGCGTTAGTCACCGCTGGACCCAACAATATCTATCAATATCTATCCTGTAGGATGAAAAGCATGGATTGGCATGAACTCATACGTGTGATCAAATATCGTGTTTGTATATAACATTTCCAGTCTGTTATTGTGCCCTTATAAGTTCTGAAGCCACAATGATTATTCCAACACAATATGAACAATGATGTCACCAGCCCACCTGAAAACACTTTATAACTGCAGAGCCAGGAGCAACTCTACAAGGCTAAAGGGCCAATGTGAAAACACGGAAATGAAGAGACTCATTGCATTTGCAACAGCCTCCAAATAAAGACATTTTAAGCTGGGGTTTAAACCAGAGGAAATTGACCTCTTGAAGGACACATCAGTCACACTGCTGCTACACGTTTTGCTTTCTAATCGTTGGCTGCAAGTTTAGCCAGGTATTACCTGTTAAGCCTCTGCGACTGAAGGAGGTCAAGACTGGAAGGGAAGAACAGAACAGACAGGATAGTGCGCAGCCATTCACAACACAAGTGGAGCACCACTCAAGGAGGACAAGAAGGGCTCGACGTCTTGTTGTTTTCTTTTCTCACCATTTAGGAGAGGGAGCTAAGGTAAGCAAATTGCAGTGAAGTAACTGGATTTATAATTAAGATGTTGGAGATCAAAGATTTGCAGTGAAACCAAAGAAATTACGTTTCCCATAAAGCATTTATAATATCTAACGTTCATGTATATACTGTAACTGTAGGCCCATGACTTTGTTTATCCACAGCATGCCCACCGCAGGAGAGAGGACACCCTCTTCCACTTCTGTCGACTCAGCCGCAACAGACAGGTACGTTTAGATGTACGGTTCTCACAGTAGCCCACATGTTCAGATCGTGAGTGTGACGGACAGCCTTCGCACAGCCCCAATGTAATACTTAGTCGACCTACCACCGAATATACAACCCAGGGAAAAACACATGTCAAGTGTGTCTTCCTGGTCTGAAGCAATGCCAACTCTGCTAACATGTATTGAGTGGTTGAGAAGAGTTTTCACTGTGTAATCAAGGTGTCTTCAAATCTCAAATGACATGCAAGCATTTGCATTTGCCCTTTTGCTATTTATTGTTTGATTTGTCCGTGTAGTGCCAAAGATGAATCCCCGTCGGGTTCAGTCTCAGAAACACCCAAAAAATCATCAAAGAAGTCCAAGAAAACCACTGACATGACCATAGTCTACAACTCTGTGCTCAACAGTGTTTTTGGGGCGGTAAGTATAGCTAACACCCACATTTTGTGATTTAATCTGTATAGTTGAACTAGAGGTGACCATCTTCTTCGTGGCTGTTGTGACCTTTGACCTGTACTCTTCAAACAGTTTAAATTACAGCTTTTTACTTTCAACACCAGTTTCCCCATTCCTGCAACATTTAGACACACTTTTATTCAATAAAATGTGTGTTTTCCCACAGCCACAGACTGAGAAAGGCTTGGGAGTAATTTAAAACCAATAAATACAATGATTGAGATCTACAAAATACAGTGGATGCTCATTTCCAGTTAAAGGCACAGTAAGTCAGACATTATAACATCAGAAGTGAAGTAGAAGTCAGGCAGTGTGCTCACAGTGTTCTCAAGCTGCTGTTACTAAGCCTGGTGTGTCTGCAGCTTTACTGGCTGATTAGTTGAAGCTCACTGCCACACTGCATTAGGGTTATCCAAATAACGAGCACTGCCAAAATACTGGGTTTACCTTTTCCATTAAACACATGGAAACTGATTTATAAACCTGGTCATACCTGGGAATTGTCCTCTATGCCTTCTGTCATTTTCTCATGTACACTTCTGACATTAACATGCATAATACACATGCTAATGAATTGCTAAGTGCTCACAAATCCTTGACATTAAAATCAACACTTGCATTTAATTAGAAGTTTGTGCCAAGGTGTTTTGGTACCATTTGCACAGTTCACATTTTTGTTTCGCAAAATAATAAAAAAAATGGATTAACAGTTCAACATGTGCTCTTTTGCATCTGTTTCTGCAGGAGAGAGAATTAGCTCAGGGTGAGTTGGACGGTAAGTGTCACTGACACAACTCAGTGTCCACGTTATAGTAGGTTACAGTCATTGCAGTTATTAACATGCCAATAGTTCCATCTTGATTAATAATATAAGTCATTATTTGATCCGATAAACCACTTCTGGAACTGTTCTAATCTCTTCATGACCCCTGACCTTTCTGACAGAGTTGCAAGAGGCCTTCAAAGAGTTTGACTACGATCAAGATGGATACCTGAACTACAAGGATGTGGCTGAATGCATGCGGACAATGGGATACATGCCCACAGAAATGGAGCTGCTGGAGATAGTTCAACAGATCAAGATGAGAAGTGAGCTGATAAGAGACCCTGTAAAGAATATATAGAGACCAAGCACAGCATGGCTCTGACCAGTAACGAAGTAGAAATACTTCGTTACTGTACTTAAGTCGTTTTTTTTGGATATCTGTCCTTTACTTTACTACTTATATTTCTGTTGACTTTTACTTTTACTTCACTACATCTTGCAAAGAAAACTGATACTTTGACTCCGATACATTTCCCCTGAAACCT
>NW_022284177.1:0-4715 GCF_004355925.1 Anarrhichthys ocellatus
CCATCCTGACCACCCACACCACGCTGGAGCACTCCGACTGTGCCTTCATGGTGGACAACGAGGCCATCTACGACATCTGCCGCAGGAACCTTGATATTGATCGCCCATCATACACCAACCTGAACAGGCTCATTAGCCAGATTGTGTCTTCAATCACGGCCTCGCTTCGCTTTGATGGAGCCCTGAATGTTGACCTGACAGAGTTCCAGACCAACTTGGTGCCTTACCCTCGCATCCACTTCCCTCTGGCCACCTATGCTCCAGTCATCTCTGCGGAGAAAGCCTACCATGAGCAGCTGTCTGTTGCCGACATCACCAATGCTTGCTTTGAGCCAGCCAACCAGATGGTGAAGTGTGATCCTCGTCACGGTAAATACATGGCCTGCTGTCTGCTGTATCGTGGTGATGTGGTGCCCAAAGATGTCAACACCGCCATTGCTGCCATCAAGACCAAACGCACCATCCAGTTTGTGGACTGGTGCCCCACGGGCTTCAAGGTGGGCATCAACTATCAGCCTCCAACGGCGGTTCCTGGAGGAGACCTGGCCAAGGTGCAGAGGGCTGTGTGCATGCTGAGCAACACCACAGCCATCGCTGAGGCCTGGGCCCGTCTCGACCACAAGTTTGACCTCATGTACGCCAAGAGAGCCTTTGTCCACTGGTATGTTGGGGAGGGCATGGAGGAGGGAGAGTTCTCAGAGGCCAGAGAAGATATGGCTGCCCTGGAGAAGGATTATGAAGAGGTTGGCGCTGACAGCATGGGAGAGGAGGATGAAGAGGGAGAGGAATACTGACTTGCCTAAGGTCTCCATTTAAGGCAAAGAAAATTTATATTTATCCTGGTTTTGTAATGGAGCATTTATTTTTGTAGTAAGGAAAATGCAGGTCAAATATATGAATATACCAACAATTTGGTTGAGAAAATAACCCTATTATTATTATTATTATTATTATTCTCTTTAAAATAGAGCAAAATGGTGAAATCAAAAAAAAAAGATGAAAACATCTTAAGTATCTCTTAAACTAAGTTGCACCTTGAAGAACTCAGTAGTATATTCCGCATATTGTGACACATATTCACAAAACAAACCTTAAATCCTGAAAACATGAGGATAACATCTTACGGAATCATAAGTCACGGTACTGTGTAAAATCATAATATTTGCATTCAAAGCAAAAAAAGAATTGTGGTCAGAGACATCTTATTTTGGACATTTAAAGTGTTTTTCTTTCTGCCATATCAGTCTGAGAAACTTAGACCAAACCCTCTCGTTTGTGCCCCTCCCCCCTACTATCCTCTCCCTTGTGGAATGTGAGTTATGAACAGGTCCTATGTCAGTTTCTGTATACCATTCAGCTGTGACTGTGTGAGAGCAGGAGGGAGAGAAAATAACTCCAACTCACTGACTGGTGTTGTTTGTGTAGCTCAGACTCAGACAGTGGCCTGCAGCAACAATAGGATCCCAGTAATGTATGAATCACAGCTCTGTCATCCTAAGAGGGCTGGTGAAAAGTTGTACAAAGGATAAGACTTCCCTTGTTGCTACCCTTTTACATTGTGGTAATGTGCTAAGTATCAACTGTGAGGTTTCTCTGTGTATTCTGAATTATCTGATTAAACTGTAACACTGCATATCGCCGTGTCATTTGTGTCACCTCACATTTCTTGACAGGGCTCTTACTGCTCACCATTTATTTTTCCTGTATTAAAGCATTTGTCTTTTACATTTCATCATTAAGAATAAAGACCTTCATTGACTTTTCCCTTTTGCCAGATCAATTTTGTGTGATTGTTAATTCAATGATTAAATACAGACAAAGGGTATGTGGGTTGATGAGGCTGCAGAGGAATGTATACATTAAACAAATCACAAGCCCACAGTCCTTGTTAAACACATACACTGTATATTATATGCTGAGAAAATGTCAGGGGTGAAGATTCTGCATGCTACTTGTAAATTCCAGACATAACAACTCATTTAAGCGTTAAACTCTCATGCACACAACATGAGAAAATGGGGGTAAATTGATCAAAGAGAAAATGTAAGAGGGTCATGTTTGCACTGATAATTTAATCTCAAACTGACAGACAAAGCACAAACATGAAAGGGCGGATAATATGACACACTGTATTGGGACTTCCCTCTTTTTTTTCCTTTTTTTTTAAACTGCTGCTCCCTCCCTCCAATGAGCTATGGAGCTGCTTGCTGTGGTTTCCTGCCTGCCCCCTCCACATCCTTGCCTATATAAACCCTGACTCTCCCTCTCCTCTACACTTCTGCCTTGTATCTGAATCCTCAACGTCAGTCGAAGGACGAGCAGCCAAAATGGTGAGTAAGAGCTTGGCTGGTGACGTAGCCTTGAAATTTCCACTCTCTCTTCCCTTCAGCCTCCCTTTGTTTGTGTTTCTCAGCATTAGATGGATTAAACAGCCGGGCCTGCTTAATTCTCATAAGGCCTCTGCTGGGGACTTTAGGGTTACTGATACAACAGCAGCTTTATCTTTAAGTGACAGTAGTTTTGAGGTGAAGTTATGGAATGAAACTTTTTTGGGCATGTCTGGTGAGAATTCAGGAAGAGGTATGCCATGGGATAGTAACTTATGACTACACGACTCCATAAGTCATCTCTGTACTCTTGGACTGTCCATGTCAGAGGACAGACACTACATGCGTTTGACTGCGTTGTCATTTTTCGTGTGATGAACTTCAGCTGGTCAAAAAAGCAGGAAACATACAACTAAAAGAATTTAAAATAGTGGAGTCTTATGTATTTTTTGAAGAATTAAAGTAATCTTGAGTAAGAAGGAGTGATTGGAGTAATCGTGGCAGTGGGGGGATGGATAGAAAGAACACAGAAAAAAGGAGCGGCCTGTCCTAGGCTGTATGAGTAAGTTGGCAGCCATTTTGCAGCTCTTCGGAGTTTTTGGTTGGAGGAAGACGTGGAGAGAGGGAGAGAGAGAGGGAGACATCGCTGACTGTTACATTGCACTATGCAGCTGGACAGGATGGGGGAGGAGAGAGACTCAAAAGGGGAGGGGGTGAGGAGAGGGAGGAGATACAGGATGGAGAAATGGGGGAAGGTTTTTCCATCTTCTTGGGACATGGCCTTCCTGTCTGCCAAATGGTGCCTTAGTTTATATGTTCTATTTTCTTGAGGAAACTGCATGAAATGTGTTTTCAGGGTTTTTAAAAGTGGATTTCAGCTACATCTCCTGCCCACGTTTGCTGTTTCTCCTATAACAACAAAGAGTGCAGACTCTGCACAATCTAACAGCTGCTTTCTTTTAAACGTTGGCTCGCTCATAAGCACTTTAAGCAGCTGAAAGCTTCAACATTCTGGAACCAGTTTTCAAGAGACAACGTTTCCAAACTGAGCGCAGACGTCACACCCAAGATTGTCATTGGACATGAAGTTCAAAGAAATAACGTCTGCGCCATAGATCAATAAAGAGATGCAATAGATTGTCTTTGTTTCTTTTGCCTCTTTTGCCTTTTTAAAATGTGAACCATGAAACCACTTCACTGAATGTTCTTGTGAGCTGACCTGACATACACTGTAAAAGTCCCAAGACATTTGTAAGCAGTTAGTATTGAACCAGAAGCAATGCAGATAAACTTGCAGTTGGATAGTAAATGAACATCTCATAATCTATTAGTTTCCTTTAACCAACCTCTCTCCCTTCTTTTGTTCAGCGTGAGTGTATTTCCATGCATGTCGGCCAAGCCGGAACCCAGATGGGCAATGCCTGCTGGGAGCTGTACTGTCTGGAACATGGGATTCAGCCTGACGGACAGATGCCCAGTGACAAGACTATCGGAGGAGGAGACGACTCCTTCAATACCTTCTTCAGTGAGACAGGGGCAGGAAAGCATGTTCCCAGAGCCATTTTTGTCGACCTGGAACCTACTGTCATCGGTCAGTAATGTGAAAATAGTGTCTAAATAAACATGAACTTTACAAATACACCTGACTTCACAACTCCTAATATATAAAAAACAAGGTGTACTGTATGTACACTCTTGACAATATATACATTAAATTAAAGGCAAAAGTATTGCAGCTATCATTCTTGAGGAATATAATGTTCCTACCTCATGATCATTAGCTCTTATTCTTGTTTTCAATTGTTCCTTTCATAGATGAGGTGCGTACAGGAATCTACAGGCAGCTGTTCCACCCTGAGCAGCTGATTACAGGAAAGGAAGATGCTGCCAACAACTACGCCCGTGGACACTACACCATCGGCAAGGAGATTATTGATATGGTTCTGGACAGGACTCGTAAACTGGTGAGAGTTTAGTTTGCTTGCTAGCCAGGTATAGCATTTGGCAGGCTGGTCTTTTCATGAAACTAGATTTAATTATCAAAAAATATATGTTTTCAAGATTTCAAAACTGTAGAAAAGTTTTGAAAAAAATGTTCAGAATGGTGATTTTTCATGTGACTTCACACTTCTGGTATTGTGCAAGTCAAGTGGAATTTAAAATAATCAAGACAACATTTCCTTTCAGGCTGATCAGTGCACTGGCCTGCAGGGATTCCTCATCTTCCATTCCTTTGGTGGAGGCACTGGCTCAGGTTTCACCTCCCTGCTGATGGAAAGACTCTCTGTTGATTACGGAAAGAAATCAAAACTTGAATTTGCCGTCTACCCGGCCCCCCAGATCTCCACCGCAGTGGTGGAACCTTACAACTCCATCCTGACCACCCAC
>NW_022284178.1:0-3665 GCF_004355925.1 Anarrhichthys ocellatus
TATACTACTTCTAATACTACTAATAATATTACTACTACTACATATACAACTACTAATACTACTACTATTACTGCTGTTGCTGCTCTCTGTATCCCTGCTCCAGTCGGCCGTGTACTGAGAATAGAAGCGATTGATTGTGATGTTCTCTGAGCTCAGAGACTCACTGATGTTAAAGCTCTCACTTCCTTTTTGAAGCCGCTTTGTTTCCCAGCTAACACGCTGGAGTCCTCTCTGCTCGCTCACAGCCTCCGTTTGGACAGACACAGAGGTGCACACTCACTCACTCACAAACATCACATGATCCTCCATGAGGAGATAATAATAATAACAACAGATGACGCAGTTCCACGTCTGTGAGTCACTCTGACTGTTTGTGAACCAAACACGTGTTTTTTCAGGACATAAATTAACTTCACGTTCTGAAATGTGTGTGTGTGAAGATAAAGCACACACAGGTTCAATAAAGCAGATCTTATCCTCGGAGAGGAATCATTCTGCTTCACAATAAAGTTGGTCTGCTACGTGTACGGTCGGGCGTCAGGACGTGGATCTGAGATGCTGTAATTCCCTTCAGGGGTACAAAGCATTGTTTCCTCTTAAAGGCAGAAGTTCTGTGATATTCTGTGACGAGAAGCTCACTCAGTAAATATTTAAATCCTCTGTGTTGGGCTGTTTTACCTTTTGTACTAACTTCTTTAATGGACTGTGGGAGGAAGCCGGAGAACCCGGAGAGAACCTGCGCTAACACGGGGAGAACATGCAAATGTCCAGCCCGGGAATCGAACCCTGGCCCCTCTAGCTGTGTCACAATCACACTTTAAATGAAATATCATCAGGTACTGGTCTACACATCATATTCTACAAACTTAAGAAAACATCTTTGTTTGGAACAGATCTCTGCAGAAATCACACTACAATAACTTTAATATGTTTTCATTGAAAATGAGAATAATGACGAACGAACATAAAACAACCAGATAGTTTTATGTCAGAGAACCTGAGCGAACTGATTGGATTTTGGTGGTCAAAGGTCACATCCGTCCCATTCTTGTGATATCTATATCTATGTATATATATATATCTATATATTATATAGATATAGATATGCCTTGAGGGAACCTCTTGGTGTTGTTCACAAACAGGTTAAAACGGGATTTGTACCGTTAGTGGATTTTACAGGCAAAGTTTACATCAACACATTTCAGCAACACAAAGTTCTTTATTAACACATCAAAAGCATCGAGACAGAGATCAGAAATAAACAATTCAGGACTTTATAAACCAACAAATCAAAGGAATGAAAATGAAATATAATGAATGGAAAATGAGGATTAGTGGTGCTGCGGATACATGATGGCGATAAAGACGACAGTAGAAGTTGTTACTTTAATGCAGCGTCAGCTTTTTTTAGCGATATTTCTCTCAAGAATCCTCGAGGCAGAATTCTTCGACTGCACGCTGGAGACGAGGATACAAGTAACACGAGATGAATCCGAATAAATGTCCTTACTAATGAAAAGATGAGAGAAGAGATTCAAAGACCACCAACGTGAGATCTTCTTCTCTCAGTCAGTCAGGAATGCTCTTCCATTTGTAATTCAGAAATATTGTGAATATTTTATAGTATTGTTTTTGCTTTTTAAATGTAAAAATAAAAGCAAAACAATTAAAAATAAACCTACTTGACAACAAATCTGATTCTCAAGATAAAAAATTAAACATTCTGAGAATTGTTTGGCTTCGCTTGGAGAGAGAACTTTTTTTCTGAATTAAAGTACATCGTTGTGATATCGATGCTGTAGAAAAACTTGTTTCACTTGATAATAAAAGGAAGATGCAGTCAGTCATCCAGCATCTCTCAGTGGTTTCAGAACACATCGGCTGCTTCACATAGCAATGTTCAAACGGGGTCAATCCAGTTTACAGCGTTCATATCGGCTGTGTGTGTGTGTGTGTGTGTGTGTGTGTGTGTGTGCGTGCGTGCGCACCAATCATGTGTGATATCGTATTGTGCCAAATATAATTCCAACATCAAAGAGGGAACATTTTGTTGAGTTTCAATGACCTTTATAAAATAAAGTACTTTAAATGGTGTCAGACATTGAGTTGTGAAAGTCCTCTGAAACAAGATGGCATTCATTTGCTTGTTTGAAAAATGTATTTTAGAACTCAGCTAAAGGCTGAATGACTCGTTAAAACGGGCCTTTTTTTTGTCTTTTGCAGGACTAAGGATTTAAAGGTCTCACCTCAGGACCATCACACTGGTTTCCACCTCATTCAGCCGTCCCGACAACTGAAACCAGCTCAGCAACCGGTAAGAGACGTTCATGAAGTCTGATCCTGTTGATGTACAGCTGAGTATCACAACAGGTTGTGAAATAGTCAAGAAATGTAATATATTGGTTTTGTGTTCCGGGACACAAGTTGTCGTTAATGGAAAGTAAATTAGGAGCCTTATTAGCAATAGAGATATAGAATAAATGTATCCATGTGATGAAGCAACAGTCAGAGCAAGTGACGTACTTTATGATATCCAAAAAGACGACTATTAGTGGACGAGTCCAACAAACAGGACTTTCAATCAGAATACAGGTGGTTGACACCACGTTGTGGTTTTATGTTGCCTCAACCTAACTGTTGGTTTTTAGTTGCCTCAACCTAACTGTTGGTTTTTAGTTGCCTCAACCTAACTGTTGGTTTTTAGTTGCCTGAACCTAACTGTCGGTGTTGTTGCCTCAACCTAACTGTCGGTGTTGTTGCCTCAACCTAACTGTCGGTGTTTAGTTGCCTCAACCTAACTGTCGGTGTTTAGTTGCCTCAACCGAACTGTCGGTGTTTAGTTGCCTCAACCGAACTGTCGGTGTTTAGTTGCCTCAACCGAACTGTCGGTGTTTAGTTGCCTCAACCGAACTGTCGGTGTTTAGTTGCCTCAACCTAACTGCCGGTGTTGTTGCCTCAACCTAACTTTAGTTTTTAACATAATGTCCGTGTACATCGAAACCAACAGCTTGTACTTCCTGTAAGTTGCTGCTGCGTTGCTGATATCGGACCTGAGTTATTGCTGATGTTGGCGACAGAACCGGCGTCACTGAGCTGCAGTCAGTGTGGACCTTACTTCTTCATTCAGTCATTTCTAGCTCTCAGTAAGAAGTGATTCATTTCAACAAACTCAAGTTGTCTTCTTGTGGTTTGTTTGAATATTAAAGGTTCAGAATCTGATCTCAATCTGGAGGAAGCTTCAAAAGATCAATCCGGGTTCAAACAGTCTGTCAGTTACATTCAGAACAAAGGGTTTCACCTCTTTTTACTCCACATGGACTGTTCCTCTGCATTCAACCAGAGCCTGCTCTCATGGGATTGGTCGATTCTCCTGTTTCCTCTCCTCTTCCTCTCCTCTCCTCCTCCCCCCCTCCCCTCCTCCTCCCCTCCTCCTCTCCTCCCTCCTCTCTTGACAGAGTGCAGCAGCTCATATTAATCAGTGAGAGTGGAGTCCGTCTATAAATCACAAAGTCCTAATGATCAATAATAGAAGTGTCATGGCGTCAGATGGAGCAGAAATGCTGCTGTCAACAGCAGAAGCTCATACGTTAGTGTGTGTGTGTGTGTGTGTGTGTGTGTGTGTGTGTGTGTGTGTGTGTGTGTGTGTGTGTGTGTGTGTGTGTGTG
>NW_022284178.1:3675-4711 GCF_004355925.1 Anarrhichthys ocellatus
GTGTGTGTGTGTGTGTGTGTGTGTGTGTGTGTGTGTGTGTGTGTGTGGTGCTGTATAGAGAGACGCTGCCTGGTAACAGAGGCGATGCCAACAACTATAAAGCAGCTGATAGCAGCAGCTGACTCAGCATTTAGTGTGTGTGGAGATTCTTCTTTTTTTTACATATTGCGATTGATTAAAGAAAGTGTTTTACATGGTTTCTCCTCTCAGTGACAAGTCTTCATGAAGGAGTTACTTAATAAAAGTGTATTTTAATAGTTGCCGTGTTTTAAAGTCACATCTTTCTCTACAAATTCATAAAAACATAGACTCAGCTGCCGGTTTATTAGGTACACCTCAGTCAGTCCTGCAGTAAATACTTCTGAGGAAGGCTTACATCTCATCACCAGCTGTGAAGCGGAACCCTTGACCCTTGATGGAGGAGGATTTACTGCTCCAGATGAACATGATGAACGGTGACACTGAGTTAGAGAGGATTCACCTTCTGATCTCCAGCCGATACAAACAGCAGCTCCTCATCCATCAGACGCTTCACCTCCTCTCACCAATAATGAACACGGTGATGTATTAAGAGGACAAACCACGCACCGTACTCACACATGAGCAGGTGTTGTATCGTATGAGCTAATGCTAACAATGACCAATATGTTACAAATAGCTACACAATCTCTCACTTGCTGACAATATAACTGCAGAAATGACAACAAACTGTTCGCAAAATGTATCTTAAATAAATTCCATATTAATAAGGAAACAATCAAATGAGCTCAAATTAAATGAGCTATTTTTGTATCGAGCTTATGAATAGTTTCAAACATGTAACAGACTTGTTTTTGTGGCGGTAACACATTGATGTTTGATTTCTCCACTAACGAGTAGTGTGAGGTATTACAATTAACAGAACAGTAATCAGATTACAGTTATTTTGACACCAGTGAACAGGAAGTGACCATATCTGGACTGAGGAGGAGTGACGTAGGGACGCTGTAACGTCTCTGGTAGAGACCTGTCAATCACCATGTAGCCCCGCCCTAAA
>NW_022284179.1:0-4738 GCF_004355925.1 Anarrhichthys ocellatus
TCGCCCATGCAGCAGTAGAAGAACCATATGATTTCAAGGACCCAAAAGTCCAGCTTGGTTAATCTAATTACTGATACTGGTTCTGCGACTGAGGAGTTCCGGACTGCTTCAGTCATACTCACTCCGAATGTGGTCAGGCTGGGGCCCGAGGTTGTGGTGATGTCAGTTGTCATCTTGGCTGTATGTGTTGATTTTCTTTCTTCTTTTTAGGTTGAGGCTCTTGGTTGAGGACCCGGGTCTGCAATGGCTGTGGCGCTCCAGCAGTCCACCCTTTATAGGCGGGTATGGCCCTCCCTTTCCCGTAGGAGGGGCCTCTCCTCTACTTCCCTTTTCCTCCTCGAGTTCCTCTTGAAGCACGATGACACAGTGGCTGCAACCCCACCCTTAATGGCGGCACATGACATTATGCCCAGAATCACAATTCCAACTATCATCAACAAATATGGCCAAAGCCAGGATACCAACGACCCCATCCAGCTCCTTACAACAGAGAGTCCTTCTCCAATCTTCCCTGCCATCTCTTCGACTGCCACCGTGGCTGTCCCGACAATGGTGGCTCCTGTTAACTCGATCCAGGTACACTCATGTACGCGTCGGCCGCTCCGCAGCTCAGCCAGTGTTCTTCTGGTGAATAGCACGTTCCGTTCCCATATAGGCGATTAGGCCCTATCCACTCAAACCCTTTGTCTTCCTTTCCATCACACAGGCTGTTCCTGATGGCGTGACCCTCAGCCAGAAAGACTGTAGGGTCCGTTACTTGCGGGATGATCTGTCCGTTCACATTCTTTCTGTTTTTCATTCGATGGCCCAGGATTAAGTTGGTACAGCTGCTTGTTAGTGGTCCTGATCTTCTCCATTTCTTGTCTGTCCCTTTCACCCAGGTTACTTCTTGCACATGGGTTTCATACTCATCCCCATAGTGTCCCTGGCAATGGTCCTCCCATCCTGGCACGGCTTCACAATGTCTCCCTGCCAGGCTGATGTTGCAAGTAGTGTTTCCTTGGTTACACTCCATCTTCCAGGGTCGTGGGCCTACATATGGTTTGGGTTTGCTCCATACACCAGGCCAGATGTCTCTGTCTTTCAAGTACACTGTGGCAATGTACTGATACTTCACCCAGTAATTTTCTGTCTGAGTTAGGCACGGCACAACCCATTCCAACACTTCGTCCTTCTGTAGGCCCCACCAGGTTGAGCTACCATCTCTGGTATGGCCCTCTTTCCAAGCTTGTAGGGTCCCTTTGATTGTTTGATTTTTCTTCAGGCCCGTACAGTCATATAGCCATGTCCCCCAAACCCGGTGCCACTCTTGCCAAAGTGTGCATCGTGGTGAGGCTCCCTCGGCTAGATACTCTGAACCATTTAGAGCAGGGGTCCCCAAACTTTTTCCTGTGAGGGCCACATAACTTTTCCTTTCTCTGATGGGGGCCGGGGTCAGTTTGTAACAGAAAAAGTGTGACGATCGCAGGGGTGCCTAAATGTAAACATTTATTGTTTTCCAGAAAGCCACACATAACCAAATATTAATAACCCTTTCCGGGATCTTCACAGAAAAAAGTCAGGAAATAAATAACACTATTTGTGAAATAAATAATAACCAAATAACCCTCTCTGGGTTCTTCACAGAAAAAATAAAGTCGGGAAATATATAATAACACTATTTATGAAATAAATAATAACCAAATAACCCTCTCTGGGTTCTTCACAGAAAAAAAGTCCATTGAACATTAACTTTCTGTTGTGCCGTGCACAATCTTAACAGGTAAAAGTTTAGCTTAGTTGTCAGAGCAGAATCTCTTACTCAAATGACTCATATGAGCAGTCTCTCAAAGTTCTTGTGTTCCTTCCTTATAATCCTTTTGTAGGTTCCAGTAGGCTTGTAGACACCGCTGTTTGTAGCTCTCTCTCATCAACTTCCCTGTGAAAACCACAAAGCAAGCAGGCTGAGAAACCGAACTAAGTGGTACAGCACCTACACAGCACAATACATTTCACTACCAGTATGGTTGTGGAGATGGATTTTATCCCAGTAGATGTTATTATGATTAAATTTGTTTATACTCAGAATGACTCATTCAAGTTAGAAAAGTGAGCTTACCTATGTATGTTCATCAGTGTGAACTGTGGGCCTGCATCTGGCTGGTGAGAAGTTGAATGTCAGGTTCCATTCTAGTCACAGCCAGTCTCAAACACTGATGCAGATGTTCATCTGTCAATCTTGATCTCATCGGAGTTTTCAGGTGTTTCATGTGTGAAAAGGTTTGCTCGCAGATATACGTGCTGCCAAAAAGTGTAAACATCTTCATTACGTGTTTTTTTTATGTTAGGGTACGTATCGTTTGGGAGGGCGGCATAGAAGTCAATGAGACTGTTGGGCTTGAATGCGTCTTTCAGAACATCACAGTTCTGTAACTCGGCCAACTCAAACTGATAAGAAGGCTGGGCTTCATCGATGTCGGCAAGAAAGGGGTTCTGGAAAAGACGGATTTCTTTTGCATTAACATGTAGTTGCTGGAATCGCACACCGAACTCCGCCTTCAACATTTCCAGTGCTTCCACACACTTTTCAGCTGGGAACGGGACCGCTGGGTTCTCTGCAGAGAGGTTTTGGGTAGCAGGGAGATGGATGAAGTTGTGATTTTTCACTTGTTCCAAAAGCAGCGCAAGTTTCACCTCAAATGCTTTTATGTGAGAATACATGTCGCAAATGAGTTTCCCCTGGCCTTGTAGCTGCAAGTTAAGGCTGTTCAGCATTTCTGTCACGTCTGTTAAAAATGCGAGGTGCCATTTCCATTCTGGGTCGATCAGCTCTGGGACCGTTTTATCTTTTGAATGAAGAAATGCGTTAATTTCGGGTAGCAGCTCGTAAAAACGCCTCAAAACTCTGCCCCGGCTCAACCATCGGACCTCTGTGTAGTACAGCACATCGCCGTGTGCAGACTCCAGTTCAGACAGGAATTGTTGGAACTGCCTGTGTTTAAGTCCCTTTGCTCTGATGAAGTTTATGCATGACACCACAACCTTCATGACAGAATCCCACTTCAACACTTTGCAGCACAGTGCTTGCTGGTGAATTAGGCAGTGGACTTGTATCGGGGCGGTGAGACCCCGTTCTTCCATCTCCTGGTTTATGCGTCCTATTAGACCACGAGACGCACCCACCATACTAGGAGCCCCGTCAGTCGTGATGCTGGCAAGCTTTGACCAGTCTAAGTCCAACTCTTCCATGGTTTGGCATACTTTGCCGAAAATATCCTCCCCCGTTGTAGTCCCTTTGAGACTTTGGAGGGCTGCCAGCTCCTCGCACATCTCAAAGTTTGCGCTAACTCCACGAATAAAAATGAGTCCACTTTTTAGCTTTGAGAGTTTGTCTGCTCGCATTTGGCCTTGCAAGTTATCATACTTGTCTTTGTGACGGGATTCATAGTGTCGGCGCAGATTGTATTCTTTGAATACCGCCACCGCCTCTTGACAGATGAGACAAACAGCCTTTTCTTTGCATTGAACAAAAAAATAATCGTTTGACCACTGCAGGTTAAATACCCTGCATTCTGAATCAATTTTTCTCTTACCTAACCTTTTCGCCATTATTCCGTTCTATTTGACAGGGGCTAGTCTAGGATTTGTGTGGCCAGACTGAAAAAAATCATAATGCGTCTCTGGTATTGTTCAGGGGGCCGGGCCAAATGTGGAGGCGGGCCGTATCCGGCCCGCGGGCCTTAGTTTGGGGACCACTGATTTAGAGCATCAAACATTTTGTTGGTCACACGTGTCAATTTTTTGGAAATCCCCTAGTGGGACTGTCATCAAATCCTCTGGTTTCGGCAGTTTTTGTACATACATGTCTGTCCTTCCAGGTCCTATGAGGCCGTAGCTGGCTCTGGAGTATCCCTGGCGGAAGGACCCCCTGAAATGCACCAGTGAGGTTACCCATATCCAGGGCAGGGTGTTGTTGAGCCATTCCTCGTGCTGGGCATTGGGTTGGGGTAGATAGATGTACTTCTGAGCCTGATACTGTGGTTTAGTCGCAGAGTTATTAGAAAGTAATTCTGGGTCTCACAGAGAAAGAACATGTTCCAGAAACACTTATCAAGTTTGAGGAGTTTGTTCTTCGTACACTCCCTCGCCCACCTCCTGCTCATATTTCTACAATAACTGGAGGGTCGGGGCTTGAAGTTCGGTTGCGGACTCCATTCCTCGTCCTCTTGAGCCGTAGGTCTTACTTCTTCCTCCTCTTCCTGCTGCGTTGTATTCTCGGCCTGGCTTGTGATGTTGTGCGGCCGGCTGGTCGTGGAGTTACCCGGTAGCCTTACTCTAGGCCGCCTGGGTATACGTCGTGGTGGTGTGGCGTCGCAGGTGAGATTGTAGTGTCCCCAGAACTCCCCTCCTCCTGGCAAAATAGTTAAGCACGTATCATTGCGGTGGCTCGCTGCGTATATTACCTCGGGTTTCCAGTATCCCTCGGTCCCTCGCTCTGCCGATAGGACACATGCCCATGAACAGTACCAGCCCGGGACCCCGTCCTCGGGGTAAATCCAATTACACTGTGCCCTTTTTTCTTTTCTTTCTTTCCGGATCAAGATAGTTATCTTCATTTCCTCTCCTTCCGTAGATATTTCATTCACCTTCCATGTTGAATTCTCTGTCACTCGCTGGACTTCATCTGCCCAATCTGCTTTATCGTCTGTCACGTTGAGTCCACTTGTTTGCTTCCAGGTAGCCATCCACGCGATGATAG
>NW_022284180.1:0-4719 GCF_004355925.1 Anarrhichthys ocellatus
TATATGTATATATATATAGCTTCTGAAATAACTTTAAAATCCCCGTCAGTGGAAGGTCAACATGTCAGAAAACCTTCTCAATATAAACAAAATAAACATCAAGACTCAGCGTGATGGAAACTAAAGAAACGGTTTTCAAAGTAAAAGTGAAAGCTTGAAACTAAATTTCTTCAATAAAAACAGCATCACATTGTATGAGAGAAAACCTAAGAATACATGTTTAAATCTCAAATAACAGATTCTTTGGTACATTAAAAGGTAAAAGTCAAACTGTTGAAGTGTTTTTGTAACATCTATTTGTTCTGGAGGAGTCGGAATGTTTGCTGATGAGAAACCCCCCAAAAAATGATTAGAGACGTCTCATTATTATATTTATATATAAGTTACTTTGGACCACAGCGTCTGCCAGATGAAAGTTGTAAAGTCTAGATTAATAATATATTTAAAATAAGAGTCCTTAGCTCTCTCACAGCTGATTCGTAGATGTTTTATTCAGTCTGAGGTGAACCACAGAAGAAGAGAACCTACTTCCTGTCACACTAAACAACGTGTACCTGTTGCACTGCTGCATGATGGAGATCTCCTTGATGATCTCCTGGAGGTCAGACTCTACAGGAACCTGTTTGATGGCCACGATCTCACCCGTCTCCTTATAGTGGGCCTTAAACACACAGCCATACGACCTGCAGGGGAACACGATGGCGAGAGAGGTCACACGAGGGCGAGAGAGGTCACACGATGGCGAGAGAGGTCACACGATGGAGAGAGAGGTCACACGATGGAGAGAGAGGTTACACGATGGAGAGAGGTCACATGATGGAGTAAACATGATTGTCATTGATATCCCTATAATTTAAATAAAACAAAAGAATCAGCAGTTAACACCCTGGTCCTTCGCTCGAAGAGGAACATCTATTTAATGTTTAACTAAAGAAGATAATTCAGCTTTTTGACATTTAACTGTCTCACTATATTTAAAGCTCAACTGTAAAGTAGAAAATATATTCATATATTATATCATATCAACTCCTCACTGTTTACATTCTGCACATTACTCTGTACTTGCTGAACTGCATATCGTTGTATAACAAAAACAATAAATTTTGTAGTATTTGATGGTGTTTGTGTTTCAGTCGAACTTCTATTATGACACGTAGATACACATCACAAAACTGTACATTTAATTTAATGAAGAAATGTTTCAAAATGACGTCTTTTTCTTTTCATATGAGGAACTTCCATAAAAACATGAGACCACCGAACAACAGAGTGTGAGATAACAGGAGGAGTCTTTGATCTCCACCAGTGGACCAGTTCTACCGGCTGTGGTTTGTTGGTCCAGTTTAACCGGCCGGCGCTTCTTACCAAAGAACTTCCTGCTGAGTGACAATGAGTCTAAAACGTCTCCTCATATCTGCAGAGACCGACTCACCAGAAACACGTCCACAAGAGATGGAGAGTCTGTGGTAATGTGGGTTTGAAATGCTGCTGGAGTGGATATATTAATGTTTGCTTTTAATAGAGATGTCGAGGACGAGGACTTCCTGTTGCTGTCACAGAGAAACTCTCATTCTATAGTTAGTAGTTGGAAAAGGTTTTATCTTCCTCTCAGAACACAATACTGAGGAACTTCTGTCAACATCTGTCACTTTCTCTCTCTCTCACACACACACACACACACTCTCTGAACAGGAAGTGCGTTGAGAAACAGGATGTGAGGAGGCGATGATGTTTGTTGATGAGCAACAGAGACGGAGGAGGTGAACAGGAGAGGGCGAGAGACAAGAGACAGACGGAGAGACGTCCTCACCCTTCACCAAGCTTCTCCAGGACATCAAAGACTTCTTCTGGCTGCTTGGTGAGACTGTCCTCACTCAGCTTCTTCAGCTGTCTGTGGGGACAGAGGGAGAGACAGAGAGAGAGAGACAGAAACGAAGAGAGAGAGACGGAGAGAGACAGAGAGAAACATGTTGGTTAACTGTTATTTTCATCACCTCCATCGATTCATTTAGTTAATGAAATAGTTTCTTGTTCTGTTGTTGCACTAAAACATAAAACACAAATATGAGAGAAAATCAGCAAATCTTCACATTTCAGAAGCTGAAAGCAGAGAACACGTCTTCTGATCATTTGTTTCTCTTTAATATTCTTCAGATGTTTGTTAAACTTGAGTGGATAACATAAATATGTAGCGTCGTGTAGCGTTTGAAAAGCTAAATCAATAATCAATCGTCAATTATGAATCAGCTGAAATGATTTATTGATCTGGGAAATGTTCAGCTGTTTCAGAACCTCGTCTCATTATCTCCGGATTACATCTGAGTGGCAGTAATAATCATAATAACTTTATTTACACAGCACCTTTAAACACAGATTACAAAGCAGCAAGAGCAAGACACTAACAGCAGAGGAAGAGAGTGAGACAGACAACATGTCCCGTCGGTATCAGCAGCTGTTCTTCACGTGAACATGAAACCAGAACCAACAGCTGATCCGTCCTCGTTCTGCGGTGGATCTGTTTGATCCTCCAGATGTTCGATAAGTGAAGACCAGATAAAAATAGTCTCCGCATACAAACTAAAATAGATCCAAACACGTCCAGAGACAGAAATACATCAAATAGCCAACGAGCAGCTGATTTCTGTTTGGTTATCGATCAAACAAAGGAAGTAGAGACTAACGTCACGTCTAAATGAGCGGAGAACAAAAGAACTTCTTTGTTTTTAACGTGTCTTTGATATACAAATAAAATGTATTATTATTAAATGCATTAAAGAGGACAGAGGGACTGAAGTCTAGTCATTGTGGGAAACAACTTCCTGATGTCGTGTTGACTCTGAAACATCACATTTATACATCATCAACAGAGCCTGTCGTCTCATAATCTCATTGTCAATATCATATTGATGCATCCAGCTTATCACAGAGACGTACAGTGAACGAGACGTCTCACGTGTCCAATCAGGTAAAAGTTCTCTGAGGCTTCGGTCATAAAACCACAGAAGTGGACTTCTACACGTGTGTGTGTGTGTGTGTGTGTCTGCTGTGGACACACACATGTTTACATTACTAAATATAAAGGTTTTAAAGTACCAACTGCTGCTTCCATGTGATGAGTCCACCAACACCAGCTCAACATCAGTGGATCTCCTGAACAGATCTGTGAGGAAGTGTCGACACAATAAGAGCTTTTATTCCCGTGAACCAGAGATGAGCTCATGTGTTCATCCAGCAGCAAGAGGAAGAAACTAAAGAGTTGATGGAGTAAAGAACCCAACGGATCAGACGACGAGGGAGCAGCTCCAGAGTTACACAATAACAACAGTTAAAGTGTGAAGACAGCAGATTGGGAGCATTTGATTGACTCTTAGCAGCTCTCAACATGTCACAGCTAACAGTGCTAACAGAGCTAGCATTGTTTACCTACATCTTTACACAGAAGACGGTTGTTGATATAACGATACTGTGAATGTTAAAGCTCCTTTAATCAGGCTGCCAAAGTAAATAAGATATTCAGAAAAACTAATCACAAGTCAATTATCTTCGAGTCATAAATTAGATAAAACTGCAGCGACTCACCTAAAATAAGAGTTTAAACCAGCTCAGTGTTTCCTCCACACGAGGACTAGATGATGTAATGAGGAAACAGTGGACGAGTGAGTGGACGAGATAACCTCCTGATTACTGGACATACCATATGAACTGTAATCTATAGATTATAATATAAACTAAATATCCACTTTATTCTCATGTGGAAAAGAGAAAAGCAGCACCGCTTGAAAAATGAGAATTATTGCCAATTAATAATCTGACAATGAATCAATCTATTGTCCTTTAAACAAACTGACAGAAGTGTGAAGTCAATATAACATATTTATATTAAAATATTGATCAAAACTAACATCTCACATACTTTACACAAACTACATGATTTACATCAGCTCTCTCTGTGGCCTGAGGACCACGAACACATGAGGACCACGTGAGGACCACCTGAGGAACACCTGAGGAACACGTGAGGAACACATGAAGACCACGAACACATGAGGAACACGAACATCTGAGGAACACGTGAGGAACACGAACACATGAGGAACACGAACACATGAGGAACACGAACACATGAACACGAACACATGAGGAACACATGAAGAACACGAACACGTGAGGAACACGAACACATGAGGAACACATGAGGAACAGGAACACATGAGGAACACATGAGGAACACGAACACATGAGGAACACATGAGGAACACGAACACATGAGGAACACATGAGGAACACGAACACATGAGGAACACATGAGGAACACGAACATATGAAGAACACGAACACATGAGGAACACATGAAGAACATATGAAGAACACGAACATATGAAGAACACGAACACATGAGGAACACATGAAGAACACATGAGGAACACATGAGGAACACGAACACATGAGGAACACATGAGGAACACATGAGGAACACGAACACGAGGAACACGAACACATGAACACGAACACATGAGGAACACATGAAGAACACGAATACGTGAGGAACACGAACACATGAGGAACACGAACACATGAGGAACACATGAGGAACACGAACACATGAGGAACACGAACACATGAACACGAACACGAACACATGAGGAACACATGAAGAACACGAACACATGAGGAACACGAACACATGAGGAACACATGAAGAACACGAACACATGAGGA
>NW_022284181.1:0-4701 GCF_004355925.1 Anarrhichthys ocellatus
ACACACACACACACACACACACACACACACACACACACACACACACAAATACTTCATATACTTGCATGCTCCTCACCTCTTTTACTCCTCACCTTCTGGACTCCACAGGACAGTTGGATGGGAGCCTTCATCTTCATCTAGTAAACACACTCTCACCGCCAGGACAACATGCTTTTTCAAAATCCACGCTGAGCCTGAACAAATGCTCACGGCCTTGCGAACCAACACTCACAACGCCCCGCGGACAGGCGCACAAGTGTACACACACGCGCGCGACCCCCACAGAGGAAGCGAGATTAGCTTTTTTGCTGCTGCTGTAATTCAGTTATCCCTCGCCGCCGGAGGCCAAACGGCGGGCAGGGAGCAGGATTCTGCTGTGTTTGTACTTTGTGTGGCTGGCGGTTCGCTTATCCCTCTCGTGCACAGGTGAATGCCTTTTTCTCGTGCCTGTCTACTCCACGCCTCATCCCCCACTGTCTTCCCACTACCTCAGTAACACCGTGTGTGCGCCACCCTCGCTGCTAAGCTGCCATCTCGAATCCACCATTGTGATGGGTAATTTCTGACACAGTCGCCCCTCAGGAATTTTACCGGCAGGGTGCGTTCACTCATGGCTCACCTCTGCTCCCAGTCACAGTCGCTGAAAAGCATACGTCTAAGTTGGCAGAAGGATGGGTGGGGGGTTTTGTGCAGCAAAGCTGTGACAAGGCCCACCAACAGCTCACGGTAAAGCAGTGGTGCCAGCGAGCGCTTGACGTGCCAGAGGCCCACGTCATTAATCTGCGGACCCGCAAGCAAACGCATGCACACCATCCATGAGTCATCAGCGCACATATATGCACACATGCACCCAGTGGGAGGCAGCTTCCTGGCGCAGGTTGGCCGCGATCCGGGGCTTTTTTTCCCTCCCTCCACCGAGGACCCCTTGCCAGGCCGGGCTCGGAAAGAGGTCACATTCTCCAAGGTGTGTCTAAACAGAGATGACATGTGGATGTGCTGGCACGAGCAGCGCTCTCGGCTCCCTACCGCCACATCTCGCGCCGCCTGCCAGAAAAGCAGCCGCGGTTGTTTTCTTTCCCCCTCTTTTTTTTTTTTCTCTTTTTCGTTTTCTCTCCCCCCAAAAAGCAGCTCCCTGCCAAAGAAAACGGGGTTCATTGTTTGTTTTAATGGTTGTTCCATTCCTCAGGTTTATCCTGAAAAAATACTAATAAAGTAGAGAACGTGCTTGACAACTGGGATGATGCTTAATGTTAATTTGGGTAGGCCATTGCTTCTATCGCCTGAGGAGTTCTGTCACTTTTCATTAAACAGTTTCTCTACCGACTGACATGTTTGTGGAAACGTATCCCTGTGACTTATTCCCATCCTAACATGACAGCGTAGTATTTACAGTATATGTATCATCAGATCTTTCTCTAATTACACCTCAGCAGATGGTTATGATAACAAATGCGTGAATTAGGAAAATGTGTAAAGTAAACACAAACTACTGTGGTTTCCTTTCACAGAGAATATTTTTGTATCAGTAAGGTTGGATGTTGAATGTTGCCAAATCCCTGGTTCCTGCGAGCAGTATGATTTGCGAGTGACACCTCCCTGTGAAACAGGATGTCTCCATTTAGAGTGACTCACAATGGAAGGTGAGCAGCTCATATTAAAGATGCCCTCCAGACATGCATTAAGACATAAAAATAATCTGCTTTGAATTATAATTTGTCTGATAAGGTGCTGGTATGTGTGTGTGTGTGTGTGTGTGTACTCAAATAACTTTCCAAACTACATTTATATTAGTTGCGTATCGGATCATAATTGGTTTCTAAAAAAGTTGTGATGGCACAACATGCTTGTCTTAAACTCAGATAAGAAACGTACCCCTTCAGCAGATGAATGTGAAAACAGCTCTGTAAAGTCGAACATTCAAGTGAGGTAACAATAAGCTAAACACTTGTGAGAGGAGGGGGGGGCTTTAAAGCTTAGCAGTTCCTAGATTTGAATGCTCTGTTAAAATCAATGCAGTTATTGAAATAACGGTAGTTAAGTTATGCATGTCGCTTCGTGTACATTGTTGTAAACAATAGTTAACGCTAATGACAAACAGAACGTTACAGTTGATCGTTTTACTTTCTATTGCTTTAATGCTTATTGTTGTTACTATTAATGAAGGATAAGTGCGTCATTTGCGGGACACTGGAAATGTTTAGCCTAGCAACGTTAGAGCAAACAGTAACGTTGATGTGAGAACGACGTATCGTCATGCTTACCAGATATCCCAAGTTGCATCTCCAGGCATTGTTTTTTCCGTTTATGTCAAAATAACGAGAACCTGAAAGGTAGTACAGCTCCGGGTATCCCTGGGCGAGTATTATCAGCCGCTCTTCCACCTCTTCTAACCGGATGTTGTGGTGACGTCCTGGGACGGAAAGGGTGATTCAAGTCCTGTGGAGTTGATTGGTCGCGCACAACCGCGACTACGCCTGTTACTACGCCTGCATGCCGGCGACAGTCGCTCTTGCTTTTGAGCGCACCTTCCGCTTGTCTACATTGACAACAATTGATTTGAGGGCTCAAACAACGCGACATGTGAACGGCCCCTCATACAGCATGTCAAATCTGGGGTCAATTAAACAATGTAAAGTCAAGTTACAACAGCTTCCTGTGTCATGGCCAAAAATGTGAATTGCCCACTGCGCCATGGCAACGCCGTTCCACAAAAACACAAAAGCTTTGCAATTTGACATTGTGAATGTCGACATTAAGTAAAAGCCGATCAAGTACAAAGCTCATTTAGTAGCTGGTGGGTTTACATAAGAAGTACAGTGAACTTTACCTATAATGAGAAGTACCTAATATTGTACTCATGTGTCATATTTGTGACTACAAAGGGATCGTTCAGTTGCACAACTGTGTGTGGATCATGTAGAGTAATTGCTAGAAAAGCAAAGTTATTAAATACATTTTAGCTTTTTTTGGACAAATTGTGATTTATTAACTGCAATTAAACCAACCAGAAACTCCAACCACTGCTGCTACTTCTCGCCATGCCCCGTTTCTCTTGGTTTGCATTCAGAGAAGCATCATAAAGAATTGGATATCTAGACACTGTTGTTACCGGCTTATCCTCCATCACTGATATGAACGACCCATAGACTGTATGGAACGACCGCCTTTTACATTTCACTTCTTCCCTCCAAAGGAAAAACGTAGCTTACTACGTAAAAACTGGACGGTGCTTGTTCTTAGCTCGACTGATTTCAACATGGCGGCCGGGTCACAAACTTTCTCGTTTTACAGCTGAACAGTTCATTGCCCTGCCTAGTTTGACTGTAAGAATTGCTGAAGGCAAATGATCTGCTCCCAGGAGGAACTTTTAGCACTATTAAAATGAGCTATGAGTAACATTTTTCATGTCACAGGCCCAACACTGCTCCTGTGCCTCCCCCGGCTGAAACGCTTTTTTTTTTTTTTTCTTCTTCTTTTTTAAAGCTGACAGCGCAGGATCACAGCTATCTGGTAAATGGAAATGCGCTGAAAGCTACCCACACTCAGCAGATTGCTTTGGCTTGCATCATTTTGCTGGCTGAATTAGTGCTTACTAGGTAGTAATAAAACAACTGGGATCTGTAACATGGAGTTCAGAGTGAAGACAGCACAGTGAGGAGGACCCCTGGGGAAGCTACAGCCCTAAGCCCGTAGGTATGTCCATGGGTCCTGTCCAAGACCTGAGTAGGTATCAGGTTCGTCGCATAGCTCATCAGATTCAGTCCTTTCCTGGTTTTGATTTACTGCGTCTCGGAACATCACCTGCACCTGGTTTTCACTGACAAATCAAACCCAGTTGTTTTGGGAGGACACAGGCTTAACCGAAACAGGGACTTTATGGATTGTAGGAGTTAACCTTTATGTGTTCTGGCACTCAGCACAGCAGTATTCAGGAGTTGATTAAGCCACAGGGAGCTACATTGAGCACAACAGGCCGTGGGGGGTGAGGGAGGGGGGGGGGGGTAGTTGTGTATGCAGAGGAGAACAGAGTAAATAAGAGGTGTGGTCAAGATGAGGTCACCGAGGACAACTTGGGAGTGGACAGGATCAGGTTTAAGTGAGTATCTTTCAGAGAACTGCAATGGGTGCAGATGAGATGTCATTTGATATCTTAACAGTCACTGTTTATAGACAGGCATTATGGTAGCATATAGTCCATGAGTGTTATTCTTAACAGAGCGTGATGTAATAAACACTGGAAATCAATTATGCATGTGTAAAAAGTCAATGTAGTGTTTTGTTTGTGAAGTAATAGTTCTGCTTGTAACAGCTGTGTTATGTACTTACAATCACAGACTGTATATAAGAAGTGGACGTAGTCATCGTGACATCACCCATTGGTTTGTGGACTACCGTTAAGAAGCCTCGAATTCTTGGCTTTATTGCAACCAGTGAAGGGACCATATTCGGATGTCGGCGGAGTCACATAGAGAATTATATATACAGTATATGTATACATGTATACATATGTATATATACATACACATGCATACACACACATACATACACACACACACACACACACATGCATACACACACACACATACACATACATACACACACACACACATACATACACACATACATATATACACACACACACACACACATATATACACACACACACACACACACACACACACACACACACACACACACACA
>NW_022284182.1:0-4701 GCF_004355925.1 Anarrhichthys ocellatus
GTGTGTGTGTGCTACAGATTATTAGCATAAGTGGAGGCAGCTGTTGATCGGTCGCTTAACTTCCTGTGTGGCAGTTTGTAAAAAGCTAAATTATTGGTTGAGCTCGAAACACATTCAAGTGATGATCTCAGGTGATTTGTAGCCACACCCCTTTTGTAAATGCTCCAATCACAGATGAGCAAGAGCAACAGCGTGAGTAATTATTAGAACAATGCCTCCTTGGCCTTTAACTTTCTTCTGCACTTTATTTGTATTAGGGCCACAATGTGGAGGTATAACATGTTTCAAGAATGAATATTCATATTTATTTTAAATAAAGTCCTAATATTACCAGAATAAAGTCAGAATATTTTGAAGAAAAAAAAAGCCGTAATGTTATGAGAATAAAGTCAAAATGTGTTTTCTTCTTCACCCAGAATGCTGATGTTGAAATGTTCAGTTCACTTCTGGAGCAGCATGAAGCCGTTTTAAACGGTGATAAATGTTTTTCAAACATCAAACAGAAACACTGGAACAATAAAAGCACCGAGAGAATAACTGATACGAATGAAAACTGGATCTCAGCTTTATTTCCTACAGAACGTCTTTTTTTGGTTTTTGATCTCATTCATTTAAAAAAAAAAAAAAGTGGAGGAAAGGAGTCAGAGGAATCATGCAAACAAGATGGAGTCAAAATGAATTCACTAGAGTCTTTGTGTTCCGCGTGACTCGTTCTTTTACAGAAGAAATGATTATCGTCATCAGAAGATCAGAGAGATTCACTTTGTGTTCATCTGATGCAGAGAGGTGATGTCATCGCGTCTCATCAGCTTCATCTCCTGTTTCCAGGTGATGAAGTGACTGAACTAACGTTGTCCTTGATGGACGTCTGGAGCTCAAACTGTTGAATCTGCTGCGTGTCCTTCTTCTGAAATCAGCGATTGCCGATTATTCCAGAATGAGTTTGAACAATTGTGGAGAAAGTTTGTCAGATTTAGAACTTTTTAAACACGGACTCAGTGGGAACAATCTGAGACACATTTTCGCAACAAACAATCAGCTAATTTAGGGTTTTTATTTTTAATAAATGTGTTGTTGTTGAAGTCGACCCTCTGGACCCTCATGTGAACAGAAGGAGAATTAGCTCAGAGCTCTGGTTCATCTTCACGTTTGTGTTTCGGTCAAATGGATTCCACCTCAGTCCCTTTTGATCCTCATATAAAACATCCCGTAGTTTGTATTTGTCTTTATACACACACACACACACAGCATTGGATCGATTTGCTCTCTGAATGAAGAGACGTCTCACTCGGGTACAAAACTCTCTTTTTACTTTTAGTCACACAAACACGTCTGTAAGAGTTTGAGGAGCAGCTGGTCGAGTCCATCAGCGTTTTATTATCACATCACAGAGATGATGAGCGGTAAACCGTCTTTTCACATGAGGTGGTAACTTCACATTCAATATGCCAAACTTTGAACCAACATGTGTACTTTAGCTTAACTTCCTGAAAGAAATGTTTAAAAGTACCAAAAATGTTTTGTAGGAGAAGCAGCTATTGGACGTGCACGAGTCATAGAAGTAGACCGACGCTGCAACAAGAGCAGAAATAGAAATCCTCGGTACCGACTGGTTCGGTCCGACTCTTAACGACCAAACGTATACGTTCCTCCTGGATTACGTTTTATCTCCAACGTGTCAGAGAAACATCAAAGTTCGTGAAAGTCTGCAAGATGTTTTTTAACCGAGTCGTTCTGGTGCATTTTGTTTGGCAGTTTAGTTCTATGGGAACAGGACTTTGGTTTTTGGGAGCCGGGGTTTGGCAGCAGCCACATATGGACCAGATCTGGTGCTCATCTGGTTTTGGCTCACATTTGGTGCTTAAGAGCCTGTAAACAGTAATGTTTGTATCCAGCAGAGATTAAGATGAATTACAGCACAACGTGCACATGTTCAAGTCTGTAACAACCAGGAGGAGATGTGAGCAGTTTGTGACACAATAAATAGATAAATAAATGAAAGATTGATCGATGAACTCTTACAGACGTTTGTGTGATTAAAGTAAAAAGGTGTTTTGGTTTTGTTTGGACTGTCGGTCTTTGGGAGAAGTTGTAGATTATTATTATCATCATTAAAGCTTCTTTAACTCTGTCTGGTGTTGCTGTAGTAACTGCTTCTTACCTTCACTCGCCTGAGTACAAAGTGTATCGGGACTATTTATACGTTGAGTTTGCTTCTGAATGGATTCACGTTGCGTATGAAATATACTCTATGAGGCAAACATTGAGAGATGAGGAAAGTGTTTTTTCAAACAGAAACTTTGGCCCTTTTTGGGGGATTTCTACCAGATGTCATATTCATGCTCATCTGAAATGAAAAGAAAGAAGAAATGTAAGAATTTTTCAGCCTGAAATGTTTAAAATAACAAGATGAGAAGAAACAAAGTGACTTTAACCCAAAGACATTTTAAACACATGCTGTGTCAACTTCATATCGAACACAATTCTTATGAACTGTGGGAATATTTCTATAAGAAATCACGTCCATTGTCTCCTCAGCGTTTCCCTCTCTTCTCCGCCATCTTTACATTGGCCAACATCGAACAAATTAAATTATCAACATTTCTAAAACAAAAGCATGATATGAGCAAGAAGATAAATATAATTTATGTTTGTTTTGCCCTTTCTTTTTTCTGTTTTTTGTACAATACTCGGTGACATTTTATTCTGTAAAACTGGAGCGTCGTCCTCAGACGTCCGTGTTGTTGCTCGTTGTGCATTCTCGAGTCCAGTTGCTTTGGTCGCGCCCTCCTTTGGCATCGCTGCTGCAAGTAAAGCTACAGACTGATCGGTCTGGGTTTTTGGTATTTTTCATAGTTTTTTCTCACAATTTCAAGAAAGAGTTTTTTCTTTGGAGGGAAAAACCTGACGGGATTCCCCAAAAAATGTCTCCAATAAATATCCTCATCCAAAAAAAACTGTATTAGTCCGAACCGCTTCGTCTGAAAGTTCTTCTTCTCTGCTGGAAAACAAAAAGGATCTTTGGTTTGGTTGAATCAGGATTCTCTCCAGCAGGGTGAACGTGGCCGTGAAGTCTTTAAAGTCAGTTGGTTGTAAAGTCAGAAGTGTAAACAGTCAGACTGTGTTCACACCCAGCCGGCTAAATGTGAAAGAACGCTCTTAAAGAAGGACGTCGGGTCTTCAGGTCGTTCTCCTCAAGACCTCCGTCTACACTGGAACACCAGGACGGCAGGAAACCTTCTGCCTTCAGTCAACAGACAACAGAAGTGATCACAGCTGACGTTGAGCATCAACTCCTATAAGAGCCATTCTCTATGGTTAACAGCTTTTTGTATTTTATATTTATTGCGAAAGTAATGTGTGTTATGCCCTTTAAGATGTTGACCGTACCATAGAGTTAAGGTAGTTGGTCATGTGTCCTATCAGGATAAAGGCTCCTCTCGTCTCTCCTGCTATTGGAGACTTTTTGGTTGAGTCCTTTAAATTCAATCTGAGATTTAGTGGAGTAAAAAGTACCACATTTATATCTGAGATGTAGTAGAGGAGAAGTAGGAAGTACAAGGTAAAGTACCCTGTATTTGTACTCGAGTACATGTACTTGGTCATCTCCAATGTATTTGCTTCATGAAGTTAATCTGCTCAGGCAGCTGTTTAAATCACACAAACCCCTTCCTGTCTAAATGTTGTGAACTCATTAACTGTATCTATAAGTATTGATCGAGGCCTTCTGCTTTCATTATAGACTCGTTATAGAGGGCCGGGGAACTCTCAATCAATCAATTACATTAAAACAATGCAGCTTCTTCCCGACTGGGAAACTATTTGTGTCGGAGTCTTCATCTTCTGGTGAGGAAGAACGTGAGGATAGAGAGAGAAAGATGCGTTTTTTAAATTTAGCAGCCTGAAGGTGAACGTGGTCTCAGTCAGTAAACAGTCGGGGGAGGGGGGGGGGGGGGGTTAGTCCACCTCGATGGACTCGCTGCTCTCGTTCACGGGTTTACACTCGTTGGGAAGTCGCTGGTGGCGGCTGAGCTGAGTGGCCTGTGTGAAGCTGCGGTCGCATCGCTCGCACCTGACACAGACACACACACATACACACACATACACACACACACACACACACACACACACACACACACACACACACACAGAGAAACACACAAAAAAAGATAGATGAGAGACATTTTGATTAGTTTAAGCATGAAGAGAAGGTCAGAAAATAACAGAACACTGTTGAGACTTGAAACATCACAAACACACAGACACACACAGACACACAACCTTGTAAATATATCTTTGTGAGGACTCTCATTGACATAATGCATTCCCTAAACCTTTAACTCGACCTGAACCTCATTCTATCCTGAACCTTAAAACGCAGTCTGAACCTCTTTAACAGGCCTTTGAAGGCCCCAAAGTGAGGACCGGTGGTTGCGTTAAACTTTCTTGTTGCCGGTCATTTTGACCGTCAGGGATGTAAAACTTCCATCATAATCTATTATTACCCAGGATTTTATTTTTTAAATTATAATAAGTCCTAAACATAGAATTTGGGGTTTTTAATAATTCATTTATGGAACAAGCTTATAGATCTATGAGGGCATTAAGAGAAAAGATGAAGAGAGACACTTTTCATGTCATGAGACAACCTCCAGTTCTGACGAGTGAAGTCAAAGCTTCATGTGTTAAAGCTGCATTCTC
>NW_022284183.1:0-4700 GCF_004355925.1 Anarrhichthys ocellatus
CAGTCCTGACTGGGTTCTGACCCTCTTTTAGACTCAGTCCTGACTGGATTTAGAACACTTTAGAAACGTCGACACAGAAACTCAAACACAGGAAGGAGTTTGATTGACAGCAGCTGGAGGGGAGCATTCCGTAGCCTTGATTGGTCGGAAGGAAGGAAGGAACCCCTCCCCCTCTTGCTCGCTGTTATATTGATAACCCGCCCCCTCTCAAAAACATAAGTGCACAAACTAAAAACAATCACTGTGTGTGTGTGTGTGTGTGTGTGTGTGTGTGTGTATGTGTGTGTGTGTGTGTTATATAATGTGTTAATCAGGCTAAATGCTTGGCTGGCTGTGTGAGAACAAACTACGCTCTGAGGAAAATGTATTGTTCGAGTGTGTGTGTGTGTGTGTGTGTGTGTATGTATGTGTGCGATATTAGCTCGTCCTTGAGGTTGTTGGCCTTTGACCTTTAGCCCCTCCCACATAATAAAACAACTTCCTGGTTCAACAGGAAATGAGAGTTGAAGACTGTTTTGGGACAGTTACCGTTTCCTAGCAACACAGATTGTTTCGCACACACACACACAGTACTCACACACACACACACACACTCACGCGCACACACACACACACAGAGTACTCACTGGGCAGTATGGTCTTGTATCTGTTCTTGGTCCCGTGGTTTGGAATATCGAGCTCCTTGGGATCAATAAAATTCATTGGAATTTCCTGAGATGGAAGAATTGAATGTCAGTCACAGTACTTGAAGGTATTAGTGTCAGCAAAACTGCAAGATTACTACTTTTAGGTCTTAATGAATCAATGAGTATGGCTGGTATCTTTATGCTATGCCAGTTGATACAAACATCAAATATCCGTTTTTCGATACCTTATTTTGTATTCAAGACGTATTGAAGTTTAATATCCAGCCCTATTGATCATTAAGTTGTTAAATTCTACTCATTTAGAGGCTAGCTAGCTAGCGAGCATGCTAATTCCACAATGATTTCATGTTACAGATACAGAAAGCTGCTGGGCTTGGTCTACGTTCATTTAAATTGTCGACGTTAACAGTTTTTAACTTAACGTTCATGAAAGCCGTCAACCTGTCAATTTGCTTATGCTAATCAATAATCGCTAATGCTAATGACTATTCAATAATCATCAACGCTAATTGCTAGTGCTAATCTTAATTGCTGATGCTAATCTCTAGCATGCTGACTGTTGTTGCGATTCTGGTTGCGCTAATGTTAATCACTAAGCCATAATTGCTAATGCTAATGACTTCAATAATCGCTTATCACAAATGGTTATCGCTAGTGCTACTCGCTGGTGCTAATCGCTGGTGCTAATCGCTAATGCTAATCGCTAGTGCTAATCTCTTAATTGCTGATGCTAATCTCTAGCACGCTGACTGTTGTTGCGATTCTGGTTGCGCTAATGCTAATCACTAAGCCATAATTGCTAATGCTAATGACTTCAATAATCGCTAATCACAAATGCTTATCGCTAGTGCTACTCACTGGTGCTAATCGCTAATGCTAATCGCTAATGCTAACCTCTTAACTGCTGATGCTAATCTCTAGCATGCAGACTGTTGTGATTCTGGTTATGTAAATGCTATAAAGGGTTCGTTACGGTGACAAAATACAGTATAAACTCGTATAAACTCTTTGATAATTTGAGTGGCTGTAGTGTTAGGTGGGCGGGATTTAAACCTACGACCTTGTGGTTCTGACTCAAGCTAACCCTCCTCAACATTTGAATAAAAATTTAAAAAACTGCGTGAACGTTCAAAGACGACTTACAGCGAACTCGGCGTGCAGCTTGTGCGTGTTGTTGACGACGCCGCGGAGCTGCTGTCGCGTCAGAGGCCGGCCGGCGGCCAGCAGGTACTCTCTGCTCGCCGCCTCTCTGGGCGTCACAACGGCGACGCTGAGGGGCTCCACGGAGCCGAGGGCCGACATGTCCAACACCAGAGAGACGTTAGAGCCTCGTCTGGAGGGAACAGAGAGATCATGATGGAGGTGAAGAAGCTGCTCTCTTTCTTTCCCGTGTTTTTTGTTGGAGTTCATCTATTGTGGATTTTGATTTATGACAAAATGTTCTCCACAGTTACTGCTTATCTTATCATTTGGATTTTGCCAATTTTTACGTTTTCTAAAGAGTTAATAACTAATAAGAGTATTTATAAAAATTTACAACATTTTCAGTTACTTTTGCTATTTAAAATGAAGAGAATTGCAATTTTAAAAGTAATATATTTTGTCACATTTACGTGATTTAATGAGTCAAAATGATACTAAAACCAGAACTATGACATTTTGAATATTCACTAAATTAACATAATATATTAAATCAAAAGTATCGTATACAGTTAGTTTATGAGATTAAAGAGATCAACTTCATGACAGAATGTGGAGAAGAGCAGTGATTAGAAAGTATGTAGAATAGTTTGTAAAGAGATTGCTTTTTAAATAAAGAATAAATCATTAAAATGTTTGCATCTTTTGTAGATTTGTTATTTAATCAAATCGAATTATTTACTCAAATAAAAATGTTTATGTTTTTTGTAAATGGATTTATTTTTTACATTAAATCTTATTACAAACAAACTCTTTGTCTGGCTGCGTGTCGGCCGGCTTCCTGTCCAGGATTACTTCCTATTCGTCCGATTGCTGATTGGCTGCCGTCCAGAGTGGACGACCCACACACACACACACACGCACACACACACAAGGAGACACAGACATCATGAAAAACATCCTGTTCTCACTCTTGAGGCTGAGATCTTCCATCCTTTCCTTACCTTGAGGATCACAGAGTGTCCTCTCTTAACAGCGCCGCTCTAAACGCTGATGCAACCAGAACAAAATGGCCTCCGGGGTTCAGATCCGAGAGTAACGGAAGAGTTACGAGCGGCAGATAACAGCTAAAGTGCTCGAGTGTGAGCGAGGAGCAGATAAAGATGTTTACAAGAGAGGGAGCGTTTAGGGAAAGAGCTGAGAAAACACTTAAAACGTCTCATTCTGACAAATGAGGTGAGTTTTATTTAAGCAACAATCAGCCTCCTCTGAGACGCTTCACCACTTCACCGAGGAATCAGGGACTACTTTCTCATCGTGTGGAGCGTCACATCAATCACTCAGCTGTGACACGAGGAGCAAAAATAGATGAAATGTACAAAATATGGCAGAAATATTAATACTCTCTTCAATTACTCAAATTTATGAGAAACTAAATCACATTTATGACATTTACTCAGACAGAATTATGAGATTTATGAGGTAAAAATATGACACAACAGCACATTTATTAAATAAAAAAAAGAGATTTATTAAGAATTAAAATGATGACAGAATGTAATCCCTTTGTTTTTGTTTTTATTAATTAACTGTTAAATGGTTGCATTTTTAAAGTGTATTTCTTTTTCAATACATTTTAACTAAATTAAATTATGACATGCTAACATTAAATAAAGAATTGTTTTTAATGAAAATGATGAGATAAACATTTTAATAACCAGGTTTTAACATGTTTTATGTTGTGTGTCGAATAGATTTACTAAAGTCTAAAGTCGAGTTGATTTTATTGCTTTTTAAATGAACTCTATTCACCAGCAGAGATGTAAAGTGATTATGAAGTTGATGAAATAGATTAAAAGGTTCTGAAACAGGGAGACGGTCCTTTAAGTGTTTAATCTGAGGAGCGATCAGAGTTCATGTGTTCAGCTCTGATGTTCCAGACATGAGGAGGAAGACGCCTCCCTTCACATAAACACACATGTTCTCTGTGTACATTGTTCATGGAGGAAACCTGCTTCACTATCTCAATGTAAACACACTCACACTCTCACACACACACACACACACACACACACACACACACACACACACACACTCCTCAGTCTGCACGTAGGCAGCTCGACACCTGACCGCTCCAACAATCACAGGTCAGAGGTGACTTCCCTCCCTAAACATGGCCGACAATCAGACGGCTCCTCAGGTGTGTTTCTGTCCAAAACCTTGTGAAATTAGTAATATTTCACTTCCTCTCTGTAGATATTCATCATAGTTTATCTGGAAGCTCTGCTGCTGTGTGAGTAACGACTTACTGGACCATCTACACAGAACTCTGTGTATGAATGATTCAAAAATACATTGTTTTGTGTCTTTTGTACTCAAACATAGAAAGTTTCTTAGTCGACAACATAGTTATTATTGTTATTATCATAATAAAGTTATTTGGTGTCCAGAGAGGCGGGGCTACAACACCTTCTTACCTCTCTTGCAGTCCTGCTGCAGGTTTCATCCTGAAGGGGGAGGGGCAAGGCTTCAGCTTGTTATTGGCTGTCACCGGGGGGGCGTGGTCGTTGCTGCTGATGACGGGGAAAGGGGCGGAGCTAGGAGGAAAACATCAGACGTGTGGGGTTTACTCTAATAAATTTGATAAATTAAAATGGCCGTTGTCAGCTGACTTACCGAGGGAGAGGGACGACAGGAGGAGGAGCTAGGCGGCGGCAGGCTACGATTGGCTGCTGCTGGCGAATGGGCGTGGCTACAGATGGAGGGAGCTCAGCCTGGACCATGCTTCCTGACGTCACAACCTGGAGACCGAAAAGAGTTATTGAGTCATTAGAGTGGACGATTACTGAACCAGCGGCTTCAAATTACCTCGGTAAAGAGCTTTTTTTAATAATCTCGCTCTAAATGCTATTT
>NW_022284184.1:0-1915 GCF_004355925.1 Anarrhichthys ocellatus
AAAAAAAAAAAGAGAGCTCAGCACAGCTGGCCAATCACAGCGAGAGGCGGGTGTGAATGATGGATGGTCTGTTAAAGAAAACTACAGAAGTTATATCGTGCTGACTGTGGACGATTTTTCTTTCCTGTTCTGTTATTTAATACACTGCTACACTAAGTTACACACATGTTTTAGGTGATTGTGTAAAAAACATGAACGCAGAGGATGAAATGTATGATTTTGTTGTGCTAAATATGATGGTGTGGGTCTGCAGCTCATTTGGAAGGCGACTTTGAGGAGATGGAGAGCAGACTGGTCTACCTGGAGACTCTGTGTTGTCAGTGTGAACAACAGACGGTCAAACAACATCACGTCAACCAACTAGAAGTCTATAAGAAAAAGAAGAGGTAGGAGACGCGCATGAATGTTTAAATGTGTGAGAGGAGCTCGTTGTTGACCCTCGACGCTTTCTGAAAAATCTGTGACTTGAACTAAACATTGCATTGGCACTGATTTAAGGAAAAAATTGTTGCAATCTTAACACTTGTCCCTTTAGTTTGTATCTGTGTACTAGAGGTAAGGCTGTCTGTAGCTTTTACTTCCTGTTGTTAGTAGACAATGAAACCATCAGTGGAAATAAGAGACTTTTAAGGCAAATTAAAGTTACAAAGATCTGCTAACCAGTTCCACACTTGTGTTTATACATTTGAAAATGCATTGAATCACACTAAATTGGTGCTTTAAAAAAAGAGCAGTCTTGTGTCATAGTCAAGGGTTGGTACCTTAAAACTCTACTCAAGTAGAAGTACTCAAGTAAAAGTACTAGTTGAGTAAAATTACAAATATTGGCGCCTGTTCTTTTTTTCTCCGCACTTCTATTAGATGTGAATATGAGTGACATCAGTTCAGGTAAGGAAGTGAACATACATCTGTATCTATGGTCAGTTGGTGTGGTCATCATGTCATCATTAGATCATCTGCTGCATGTACACCAGGACAATATTCCCAGTCCGTATCTCTCTGTCAATATAACATTACTATTGTACTCTCTGAAAAAACCCCACTGAAGACATGTTTTAAATTACATTATTTTGCTTTTTGTCTCTTGTATTTTATTACGAGTGGGCAAATACATCGGATGTGCATGCACAATGTTAAATCTGTCAAGAAGTAAAGTAGATCTATGATCTTTTTTTTGATCAAGAAAATCCTGAATGAGTTTGATCTCTAAATGAAACATTTCCCATCGACAGTTTGACGCAGATTAAATACAGTTTCTAGTTTAGTTACACCTTCCTTCAGCTACTGGATATAGTCAACAGTTAGTCTCAGTTACTATGTATTCATTGCAGCTGTGTGACACTGTGACCTGATAGCCGAGTGGTTAGGGCGCAAATGCCCTGAGCAGCGGGTCGCAGGTTCAGACTGTTTGCTACATATCACTCCCCTACTGTCTTTCCCCACACATCTGTCTCAACTATCTCTATCAAATACAGGCATCAACTGCCCAAGAAACAATCTTAGAATAATCATTAAAAGTACAATAAGTGCGTTCAACCATGTGGATAAAACCCCCCCAAAGATTTGACGATTTATTTTTATTTTTTATTAGCCAGGGTGCATTCTGAACAGATGGGTTTTCGGTCTAAAGACGTGTAGAGTTTCTGCTGTCCGTATGTCAACGGGGAGCTCCTTCCACCTTTGTGGAGCCAGGACAGAGAACAGCCGGGCTGGGTGCTGAGGAGAGGGGGGGTGTGGGAGAACTTGGGGAGGTTGAAGTGTGTGAACGTGCACTTTAGTGTTCCAATGTGGGTGTCCGTGTTTGTCATCTGCTATGACTATTATTGACCTGAAGAAAAGTTCAGTTGTATGTAAAGGTTAAATAAGGGGTGTGTGTGTGTGTGTGTGTGTGTGTGTGTGTGTGTGTGTGTGTGTG
>NW_022284184.1:1925-4699 GCF_004355925.1 Anarrhichthys ocellatus
TGACAGTAACTAACATATCGGACCAGGAGGCTCTGGATGACTTCCTCAACTCCACTAATGATGATGACATCATTAGTGGAGCACAGGATCATCACAGCACAGGATCATCACTGACCTCAGGTAACCCCGACTCATGCAGCTGTGGGGATATTGTTCGGGTTGTATTAATACCACTAGTATTATCGAGGAGAGTCGAGGTTTAGTTACTCAGTGAATTAAGAGTTGTCTTCTCCAACAGGTCCAGACCTCGAGTCCTGCTCCTCTGAATCTTCGAGTAGCCAATCAACCCGAGCCCCTCCCACAACCAGCCAAGCGTCCAACCAGGACGCGGAGTGGGAGAAGGACGAGGAAGCGGCCAGTGAGGAGAGCGATGAGCCTCTGGTGCAGTCGGACGAAGAGGAGGTCCAGCCGGACATGTCGCTGGTCGGCTTACAGGACGTTGGCGCAAGAAGGGGCTCCGACGAGAGCGACCCCGCAGGGGACCTGTCCTCCGGGTAACCTAGCAACCAGGCACCTTGAATACTGGGTAAACACTGACTACTGTTACCCCTCTGGTGCCCTCTTGATTTGACTTGACACGGCTCCCATCTCCAGCCAACATGAGCAGCACTTCACTGCTCCTTTCCTCTGAGGTTTGAAACAAACGTGCCCTCTGGTGTTCAGATGTTAAGGACAGTTGTGCTGAGCTGTCACTCAGTAGTGCTAACTAACTGAGACCTTGTCTATTCACTGTTTACCCAAAGAAATTGATTTAAAAAAAATAGAGAAGCACCGATACCATTTTTTGCTTCCCGATTCTGATACCTGAACCTACGTGTCAGCCGATACGAGTACTGCTCAGATACCAGTGCGTAAATATCCCAAAAAGTTAAACAGCTCATAATTCCCTCTCAAATACATATTTGATATTGTTGTGAAAACATCTCCTTCAAACAACTGTCTTTATTCAAGTTTCTAGTCAAAAACTACATTTTACCAGACTAAATTTGAACACATCATACTTACCTTATTACATTTGCCCAAATCTCATTTTTTCTGAATAGAGCTTGAACGCATCATGATGTTACTCAATGCAACCTCCGATCAGCTGACGTGTATTAGCTCTCCTCCTGCCGAGTTCAACACACAGATTTGTTGTTCACAATGTAGCATCATCAGAGAAAACATAGAGTAAGTTTTCTAACTTCCCTGTCAATCACATACCTCATTAAATTAATCACCACGGCAATTTCACCCGACTAACACCAAAATGTCCCCTTGTGAATCTCTGGCCCTGCCTGCGTTTCTTCTGTCATCCTGTCTCCTGTTTCAAAAAGCGGTTTCCTTTGTGTTTGTTGCTGTTTTTGCTCGATATCATCTTCACGCATGGTGTGAACCGACTGCCTTTAAAGCTAACATGTACTAAAGGTGGAGATGGGTAAGGCCACTGCTTGTGCACACTAGGTCATTAACTAATCCAATAGTTATGTTAGATGTATAATAGTGTGGGCTGGCAACAGTGTCAGTATTACATGGATGACAAGGGATAATTGCCATAACAGCTGCACAAAAGGAGGAGGCATCACGGTGGGATTGTCTTGGCAAACCCACACCTAGATAACCTACAATGTGTTAAAGTAGGAGTTTATCCTGAAAAATATTTAAGTATGATTTTTCTTTGATTTTTGAACATGCTGCTAATAATTAATCTTTCTTTAAAATGATCTTCATTCACTATATATGGCACAATAGTTGTTTTGTACAATTCATGGCCAGCTAAAGAATGGGCAGAAAAAAAAAAAAGAGAGCTCAGCACAGCTGGCCAATCACAGCGAGAGGCGGGTGTGAATGATGGATGGTCTGTTAAAGAAAACTACAGAAGTTATATCGTGCTGACTGTGGACGATTTTTCTTTCCTGTTCTGTTATTTAATACACTGCTACACTAAGTTACACACATGTTTTAGGTGATTGTGTAAAAAACATGAACGCAGAGGATGAAATGTATGATTTTGTTGTGCTAAATATGATGGTGTGGGTCTGCAGCTCATTTGGAAGGCGACTTTGAGGAGATGGAGAGCAGACTGGTCTACCTGGAGACTCTGTGTTGTCAGTGTGAACAACAGACGGTCAAACAACATCACGTCAACCAACTAGAAGTCTATAAGAAAAAGAAGAGGTAGGAGACGCGCATGAATGTTTAAATGTGTGAGAGGAGCTCGTTGTTGACCCTCGACGCTTTCTGAAAAATCTGTGACTTGAACTAAACATTGCATTGGCACTGATTTAAGGAAAAAATTGTTGCAATCTTAACACTTGTCCCTTTAGTTTGTATCTGTGTACTAGAGGTAAGGCTGTCTGTAGCTTTTACTTCCTGTTGTTAGTAGACAATGAAACCATCAGTGGAAATAAGAGACTTTTAAGGCAAATTAAAGTTACAAAGATCTGCTAACCAGTTCCACACTTGTGTTTATACATTTGAAAATGCATTGAATCACACTAAATTGGTGCTTTAAAAAAAGAGCAGTCTTGTGTCATAGTCAAGGGTTGGTACCTTAAAACTCTACTCAAGTAGAAGTACTCAAGTAAAAGTACTAGTTGAGTAAAATTACAAATATTGGCGCCTGTTCTTTTTTTCTCCGCACTTCTATTAGATGTGAATATGAGTGACATCAGTTCAGGTAAGGAAGTGAACATACATCTGTATCTATGGTCAGTTGGTGTGGTCATCATGTCATCATTAGATCATCTGCTGCATGTACACCAGGACAATATTCCCAGTCCGTATCTCTCTGT
>NW_022284185.1:0-4699 GCF_004355925.1 Anarrhichthys ocellatus
ATACTATATGAATATATATATTCATATACTATATGAATATATATATTGATATATTACACAGCCCTAGGTTTAACAGATCTAACTGAGGACGTTAAACACACACACTCGTTAAAACATTTCTCCCTAAAAGAAGAACTATAATTAATCAACACCCAAAGTGCAATTTTATTATTTCAGTTTTATTTCAGCTTCCCGTCTCAACACTTCTTTGTCACTGTTGATGTTTTTAATGTGTTCTTCTGCTGCGATGCTTCACTCTGTTTTATGAGATCAATGAAGTTGACATGTTGCTGGTTTGTGATCAACGTGATTTATCAGATTTACTTTCCTCTTCATCTCAACAAAGCCATCAATCAAAGTGATCAGAATCTGATGATATTAATAATAAACACGTCTGATAAACAAATGAACGAGTGACTCATCGCTTCCTGTTCGGCTCCTCAGGGAGTTCAGTCTGCTCCTCTGAGTACTGATGTATACAGTAGTACTACTGCTGTATATTACTGTTTACTGTAGTATTCCTGCTGTACACAGCAGTGATACTACAGCAACACTGACTCTTTTGTCCGTGCTCATGTTGGGACATCAGAGCCTCGGGCCAGATGATGTCATCTAGCTGCACCCAAAATGAAAACAAACCTCTGACACACACAGACTCTCTCTCTTCCTCCCTCCCTTGGTCCAGTACTGAATCTGAGACCAGGTTTGGGGGGTCATCGACTTACCATCTGGTGGTGGTGTGTGGGGATGTTGGCCTCCTGGAAGAAGGAGCTCAAAGCCGTCTGCAGAGAGAGAAACATTACGATTTATTTAAATTAAAAACCAACGACATCTACGAGTACAGAAGTCAAACATTCATCTTTCAGCCCCTCAGAACTCACGTTTGGCTCATTTTTCTCTCAATAATCAAACTGAAATAAATATGAAACGATTCATCAAACTGATGATTTATGAACTATTAATAACATATGAATCATTTATTTTTTAACAGTCAAAAGATATTTAGTTAAACATCAGAGAAGAGAAAGAAAACCAGACATTTGAGAAGCTTCAAGAAATACTTCAATTAAATTATCAATAATAAAGTTACAGAATAGTTTTCAAAAGTTAGCAAAGTTTCTGTTACAAAAATTTAAACAATAAACTTCTTTCTCAACAAAGATGAAATTATTGACATGAAATAAATGTACAATTTTATATATTGTTTTGGTATCTTTTTGAAACAAAAAAAGTAAAATAAAATCTATGATATTTACTAAATTAACGAGAAACGATTTGTTGATTCACAGGAAAATAATCAACTTCTACTTTTAATTACATGAATGAATCTTTGACAAACGTTTCCAGCTTCTAAAAAATGAGAACGATGAGCTTGTCTTTGGTTTGTGAGATACTATGTAAAGATGTTATTATTATTATTATTATTATATCTGAAGACGTTTCCTTGGACTCTTCACCAGTAAACTGATAAAATAAAGACGTATTAATGATAATAATGACTATTTTCAGCCCTGCTGGAGGAAGAAACACGATGAAGAGTCACAGCAGCTGTCATGGACCCGCTCTGCACCAACAAGGAGACGAGTTGTTAAACAGAAACATGTCGTTTTTACTCGTCTCTACTATGAGAGTCCTGTTGGTCCTGGAGGATGTTTTATGTCTTTTTAAAGTCTCTCGTTGGAGGTGAAGCTGAAAACTGAAGGAGTCGTTAACGAAACGCTGACACGTGACTTCTCTTCACTGGAGGCCTCTTTTCTCACCAACACTTCAATGAATGCTGTGGTTTCCTCCCCCTTCCTCCCCCCCCCAGTCTGGTTGTTTGACAACAGCAGCAGCGCAGCAGGAATGTCTGCCGTCCAACGTGACCCACATCTCAAAGAGCTCTGCCGCTTTTGTGTTGAGTCCACACTGATCTCAGGTCAATTCTGCTGCTGTAAAACCAGTGTTTCTCTCTGCCGGAGGTTTGATTCCCCTCGTAGAGACGTAACAACACTACGGTGGAGTGCTAATTCTTCTTTGACCTTGACCTTGGTGTGTTGGATGTTTTCACGTTCAAAACTGATTAAAGAGTCGTTCTGCGAACATCAGTGATGGAAGTGTAAAGTTAAACGACTGTAAAGTTTAACAATTGTAAAGCTAAACGAGTGTAAAGTTAAACGACTAGAGTTAAACGACTAGAGTTAAACAACTGTAAAGTTAAACGAGTGTAAAGTTAAACGACTGAAGTTAAACGACTGTAGAGTTAAACAACTGTAAAGTTAAACAAGTGTAAAGTTAAATGACTGAAGTTAAACGAGTGTAAAGTTAAACGAGTGTAAAGTTAAACGACTGAAGTTAAACGAGTGTAAAGTTAAACGAGTGTAAAGTTAAATGACTGTAGAGTTAAACAACTGTAAAGTTAAACGACTGAAGTTAAACGACAGTAGAGTTAAACGACTGAAGTTAAACGACTGTAGAGTGAAACTGTAAAGTTAAACGACTGAAGTTAAACGACTGTAGAGTTAAACAACTGTAAAGTTAAACGAGTGTAAAATGAAACGACTGAAGTTAAACGTGTGTAAAGTTAAACGTGTGTAAAGTTAAACGTGCGCAAAGTTAAACGTGCGCAAAGCTAAACGAGCGTAAAGCTAAACGAGCGTAAAGCTAAACGAGCGTAAAGCTAAACGAGCGTAAAGCTAAACGAGCGTAAAGCTAAACGAGCGTAAAGCTAAACTACTGAAGTTAAACAAGTGTAAAGTTAAACGTTTTAAGTATTTATTTCTCAAACATCCGGTATTTTGGTGAAGGATATTTCTCTTCTTCATCATCAGGTTCCTTGTCACCTGATGGCTCCGCCCATCTGCTCACCTGTGTCGCATTCTAATCAGCCTCTCAGTTCAAATACAGACCCAGGTCCCTTCACTCCCTGTCAGTCCATCAGCGATACCCACCCTGGACCCGGACCCAAACCTGGACCCACCAGCCTGTGAGCTTCCTGTTGGCTGAATTCATTTTGTTTACGTGCTGAGAAACATACGAGTTTAATTTCCCGTTAGTTAAAATACTGACTGTAGTTCAGATCCTCCTGTTTATTTACCAAACGGCGGTCTGATTTCTGTCTCGATCATAAAAGAAAGATCTCCGTTTATTTGTTGTGAGGTTTCACACTCGTCTGTTTTAAACACAACTCTCTCATTCAGTCCAATAATATCAAATCATTGAGGGAGAAAAGACACCAAATATCCGCTTCCTGCTCTTTTCTTTTCTGTTTTACATCTTCAAGATGGAGAATATATTTATTAGTCGTCATTGTAAATAACTGCATTTATTGAAACATACAGAGCTCACTGGAGGAGGAAGGCAGTTCAACTTTTGTACTTTCAGTTTATTTCTGAGAGCGCCCTTTATGTTTCAGTTGAAAGAACGTTACGGGATTACGGGATATGTTCCATTTTAATTTCACATTCAAATAGCCTTCGTCCCAAATCCAAAGATGTTCAGTGTGATGTGTTACAAAGAAGCCGTTTATTTCTTTAGCTTTAAGAATAATCAACAGATGATCTCAATAATTACTGATTCATGTTCTGTTGGTTCGACCTCTGTCATTCCTATTCTTCCTCTTACTAGTTTAGGAAGAAATAAAAAGTCCAGTTCTTTAAATGTGAATGTTCTGGTTTCTGTGACAGTGAACAAAACGAGACATTAGAGGACGTCGTCTTCTTTAGGAGACACTTTAACATTTTAATAAACCAAATAACTAATTAAAGTTGATAATCTCTTTTGTCTTTCAATTTAAAATGGTGAAATCAGTTTCCCAAATGAGTTCAAAAACCTTGTTTTGTCAGATTAACAAAACCTGAATAACGTCAGTTTACTTTCATATTAAAGACACAAAAGCAGAGAATAGACAGATTAAAAACACTGTTTATGATCATGCTTCTCAATCAGTCCATAAATAATCACATTTGACCTCTTATATCTTGTAAAGTTACCAACATCTAAAATAATCCAGAGGTTTTAAAAGTTAAGTGTTCCGTTGTATAACACGAGGAGATAAATGTGACTACAGGATTGTTTTTAGCAGACACGAATCCGTTCTTCATCCTGTGAGATTTGATCTGAACAAACAAGCCGGACCTGAACTTTATCATCATGAGTAATGGAATAGAACGTGTCATCAGGTCTGACGAGATGCATCAATGACCAGAAAACAATGGGGCTGTTCGTGTTCCCAGGGTTCTGATTGGAAGAGATTTTATTTATTTATATATATATAAATATATATTACTTCAAACAGACTGAAAGACGTTTCAGATTTTAATGTCTAAATTTTATCGTCTAAAGTCAAGAAATGTTGTTCAGGCCGCAAATGTGAGGGCGTCGGTTTAAAGTCTAAAATGTTTTAAGTTAAGAGTTAAACAGACTGAGCTGGAGGTGATTTCAACATGTTGACATTAGAGTAAAAACCCTGCTGAGCTCTAAAGGACGGACCAGGACCAGGATACGCTTCCTCAACAACAACCCAGAAGGGACCATCGTGTTTTAATAGAAGCTGCTATCTATGGAAGGAAATAAGATGAAAAAATATCCTGTAAATCATTATAAAGATACAATAAAGACTTAGTATCTCGTAATAAAGACTTAGTATCTCGTAAGACTTAGTATCTCGTAAGAAAGACTTAGTATCGCGTAATAAAGACTTAGTATCTCGTAATAAAGA
>NW_022284186.1:749-4697 GCF_004355925.1 Anarrhichthys ocellatus
ACACATATATATATACATATACACATATATATATACATATACACATATATATATACATATACACATATATATATACACATATACACACATATATATACACATATACACACATATATATACATATACACACATATATATACATATACACATATATATATACACATATATATATACACATATACACACATATATATACACATATACATATATATACATATATATATATATATATATATATACACATATACATATACACATACACACATACATATATACACACATACATATATACACACATACATATATACACATACAGAAACCCATATATATACACTGTATATAGCGGACAGCTGTGACATCACTAAAAGGCGTTAACGGACAGCTGTGACATCACTAAACAAACCAGCATTATAGTCTTCTGGTGTCCAGCAGCTTTCTATCATGTCTGATAAGTTTACAGGAAGCAGCAGCGGCTCCATAAAGGACCTGTAGCTGCTCATCGATCACAGCAGCAGGTTCTACACTCACACTGACACAAAGATGCTCAGATACAGATTGAGGATCACTGTTAACATTTATCAAAGAGAGTCAGAGCTGAAGCTTTAATACAAAAGCTCTTCAGATGACGACTGGGGTTCATTTTTCATCTCTAGAAAACAGTTTCAACTCTCTGAGTCCTGAAATAAACCCTGAATATAAGAAGTTAAAGTCAGTGATACTGCAGCTGGTTTTATTATCATCAGTTTATGATTATTCATTTCTCCTCCCAATTGTTCGACAGATGTTTCAGTCTAAAGACGTCTGGACTTCACTCCTCATTCACATGAAGGTCTCTTGCTAGCGGAGCAACATTAAGACGACCCATAATGCAACACTCTCTGTAGAGGTTTCCATTCAGAAAGAATAACTGATGAATATAAAACATCATCATATAATTTGTCAATAAACTGACAAGCAGAGTCCTAGCTGCTCCATTTTTGATCCTCATTGAAGTTAGCATAGGGCTAACCGGAAGTTAGCCTGCTTGTCATAAGGAAGCCTCTTCTTCTTCTTCTGCGTTAACATTCTGCTAAAGTAGCATCCAGCAGGAAGTGTTGATTATAAATGATTGATTATTATAAACCATAATCAACCTTCCAGACTTCAGGAGGAAAAGTTAGTTATTTGCTTTACAGTTTAATTATCTGACTATTTTTACTGTGTTTAATGCGTTTACTGTGTTTAATACGTTTACTGTGTGTAGTGGATGCTAAATGTATACATCATGATGACAAATAACTAATTATTGATTGGTATATTTAGTGTTCTGTCCTTAAGATAATACTAATAATGATTATTACTCTTAAAGGAGAGGGAGGATGGAAGCTAAGCTAACCCAGCTAAACTACTACCCAGCATGCTCTTGGCTGTCTGATGGTCGGTGACTGTTGAGACGACGTCTTCACAGAGACCTGGATCCATCGCGGTCCAGGATCAAGCTGCACTTGACGTGGTGGACAGCGTGAGACCAGACCAGCAGGAGGACTGTGTGCCTGTCTTTGTCCTCAGAGGATGAACCAGGACTCTACAGGCTGAGAGTTCTGAAGCAGTTCTTATATGATTCCTTAAGTGTCCCATTGGAGGAATCACTTGCATCCATTAAAAGAAGCCGCTGCCGTTAACGTCACACATTTGGACGGACTTATCAATACCCAGAAGTATTGATGGGAGGAGTCCAGGACCATGAACCCGCTCCTCCCAGCGCTAATACCACAAATGCTTCTTATGATCCACTTCTGGAGTCAACCTCGGAGAATCTATTGATCCCCACGTCCGATGATTGGACGGACCGAAGGGGGGGGGGGGGGGGGGGGGCTAAGTGTACCTCCTCTTACTTCCCCCCGGGGTCAAAGGTCAGAGGTCGGTAGACCAACCAAGGTCAGGCCGCGTTAACATTTCACCAGTTAATTCAATTTACACAGAACACAAAGAAGAAAGGGGTTCAACCAGCGGAGGACTGGGATCCAATGAGCGTCAAAGTATTTCCTCTGTGTGATCAATACTTCAGACTCATAACAGCCGGGTCATCGGAGGAGAACTCTACATAATCAATGAGGACCAGGTCTCAAGTTCAGCAGGTTACTCTTCCTCCCTCCTCATCCTTCAGACACCTAGTTATTGTCAGGGAGTCTGAGGGACCTGGTCAGAGGTACGTTAACCATCAGAGTGTAAATAAAGTTTTACTGACTCAGTAAACATGTGTTTCTAGTCTCTGATCTCTGATCATGTTTCATTGTAAACAACCAATCAGAGGAGAGCTAGTAACGTTAGCAGCACCGCTAACGGCTAACCAACAGGAGGAGAGCTAGTAACGTTAGCAGCACCGCTAACGGCTAACCAACAGGAGGAGAGCTAGTAACGTTAGCAGCACCGCTAACGACTAACCAACGGAGGTTCACTTCAGTTACATGATGATGCCTTCAGGCTCTGCTCAGTGAACATGAGTACTGGCTGAAGGTGCATTATAACGTTATCATGATGTGTTCACATGTCATCTGTAAAATGTAGTTTTGGTGATAAACTTGAATAAATCCAGTAGTTTGAAGGAGATGTTTTCACATGAATATAAAATAGATAGAGATAAATTATGATGTTTAACTTCTAACACGAGCTCTAAGAACATTATTATACTTACATAATAACTTGTGACTGTAGACATGTTAAAGCTCTTGTTGTGCAACTACTTTAACAAAGATAAATAAGCTTCACACATCCTCACTTTTCCTCCGGATCCTCTTTGTGTTTTCTGCTGAGCTCAGCTCGTCCTTTCATTTGATTTCACTTTGTTTGATTTTACGAGAGCCAGTAAAACACGTTGCGATCCCCCGAGCTGTTAAAGTGTAAAGAGCCGTCAACCGGCCTGCCAATAAAAAATGAAAAGCCATTTAAGCCAATGGAGGTGCAGCAGGTTGTGTCTGCGGTGAATCGATAAACCAAACAACGGACCGGAGGATCGGATCGGCTGAGCCAGCGTCCGTCCGTCCGTCCAGAGATGACAAGGTCACCGCAGAAAAGAGACGCTTCGACCGACACGAAGAACAATCCAGTTAAACATCAATACGCTTCCTGTTATTTGGTGAAGTTACAATCAGGACCTCTGATTGGCTCTCTGGGACTCCAGAAAGACTTAAAAAAGACACAGTTCACCCACATTAATCACACTACTCAGTGAAGAAGCTTCATATTCATCTTAAGGCCTCATTCAGACTTCCCATTGAGTTCTACTGGAGACGTCTTTAAAGTTAGAATTAGCTTCATAATGAGACTCTGAAACATTAATGTCCCCTCATCTGAAGTTTAGAGACTTTATCTTTTTTACAATAATAAACCTACAACATGAGCAGGATATTTTCTACATGACTAGTCCACAAAGAACGTTGAAACCTTCGTGAAAGAGGATTCACTACAGGACTGTTAGCTTTAGCTACTAGCTACTCCGAACTACAAACTTCTTTGCAACCAAAATGTTTTTAAATGATGAGAAACGTCTCTACTTTATTATAATAATAAAATATGCTAAAACAATATTATCTCAGATCAATACATTAAATAAATAAAATGGTTAAACTCACTGTTTCAGTCCAGGAGAGTCGGACTAGTGTCGCTGCGGGAAACGGGAGCTGTTTCCGGTCAACGGGAGCTGTTTCCGGTCAACAATGGCGACCTTTTTAATGTCTGTCTAAAACTCTTCTTCCCCCGCGGCCTCTCACAGCTCCCCAGTGTCATCGTGAAGGGTGTCCGTCTGTCCGTGGTTCACACAAGCTAACTAACGCTAGCCGATGCTAACACCACGGCTAATACACGTATTAATTAACGCTAGCTGCCTAGCTACCCGGTTAGCATTCCGTTAGCTTAGCGGCTAACACACACACACACACACACACACACACACACACACACACACACACA
>NW_022284187.1:749-4697 GCF_004355925.1 Anarrhichthys ocellatus
ACACATATATATATACATATACACATATATATATACATATACACATATATATATACATATACACATATATATATACACATATACACACATATATATACACATATACACACATATATATACATATACACACATATATATACATATACACATATATATATACACATATATATATACACATATACACACATATATATACACATATACATATATATACATATATATATATATATATATATATACACATATACATATACACATACACACATACATATATACACACATACATATATACACACATACATATATACACATACAGAAACCCATATATATACACTGTATATAGCGGACAGCTGTGACATCACTAAAAGGCGTTAACGGACAGCTGTGACATCACTAAACAAACCAGCATTATAGTCTTCTGGTGTCCAGCAGCTTTCTATCATGTCTGATAAGTTTACAGGAAGCAGCAGCGGCTCCATAAAGGACCTGTAGCTGCTCATCGATCACAGCAGCAGGTTCTACACTCACACTGACACAAAGATGCTCAGATACAGATTGAGGATCACTGTTAACATTTATCAAAGAGAGTCAGAGCTGAAGCTTTAATACAAAAGCTCTTCAGATGACGACTGGGGTTCATTTTTCATCTCTAGAAAACAGTTTCAACTCTCTGAGTCCTGAAATAAACCCTGAATATAAGAAGTTAAAGTCAGTGATACTGCAGCTGGTTTTATTATCATCAGTTTATGATTATTCATTTCTCCTCCCAATTGTTCGACAGATGTTTCAGTCTAAAGACGTCTGGACTTCACTCCTCATTCACATGAAGGTCTCTTGCTAGCGGAGCAACATTAAGACGACCCATAATGCAACACTCTCTGTAGAGGTTTCCATTCAGAAAGAATAACTGATGAATATAAAACATCATCATATAATTTGTCAATAAACTGACAAGCAGAGTCCTAGCTGCTCCATTTTTGATCCTCATTGAAGTTAGCATAGGGCTAACCGGAAGTTAGCCTGCTTGTCATAAGGAAGCCTCTTCTTCTTCTTCTGCGTTAACATTCTGCTAAAGTAGCATCCAGCAGGAAGTGTTGATTATAAATGATTGATTATTATAAACCATAATCAACCTTCCAGACTTCAGGAGGAAAAGTTAGTTATTTGCTTTACAGTTTAATTATCTGACTATTTTTACTGTGTTTAATGCGTTTACTGTGTTTAATACGTTTACTGTGTGTAGTGGATGCTAAATGTATACATCATGATGACAAATAACTAATTATTGATTGGTATATTTAGTGTTCTGTCCTTAAGATAATACTAATAATGATTATTACTCTTAAAGGAGAGGGAGGATGGAAGCTAAGCTAACCCAGCTAAACTACTACCCAGCATGCTCTTGGCTGTCTGATGGTCGGTGACTGTTGAGACGACGTCTTCACAGAGACCTGGATCCATCGCGGTCCAGGATCAAGCTGCACTTGACGTGGTGGACAGCGTGAGACCAGACCAGCAGGAGGACTGTGTGCCTGTCTTTGTCCTCAGAGGATGAACCAGGACTCTACAGGCTGAGAGTTCTGAAGCAGTTCTTATATGATTCCTTAAGTGTCCCATTGGAGGAATCACTTGCATCCATTAAAAGAAGCCGCTGCCGTTAACGTCACACATTTGGACGGACTTATCAATACCCAGAAGTATTGATGGGAGGAGTCCAGGACCATGAACCCGCTCCTCCCAGCGCTAATACCACAAATGCTTCTTATGATCCACTTCTGGAGTCAACCTCGGAGAATCTATTGATCCCCACGTCCGATGATTGGACGGACCGAAGGGGGGGGGGGGGGGGGGGGGCTAAGTGTACCTCCTCTTACTTCCCCCCGGGGTCAAAGGTCAGAGGTCGGTAGACCAACCAAGGTCAGGCCGCGTTAACATTTCACCAGTTAATTCAATTTACACAGAACACAAAGAAGAAAGGGGTTCAACCAGCGGAGGACTGGGATCCAATGAGCGTCAAAGTATTTCCTCTGTGTGATCAATACTTCAGACTCATAACAGCCGGGTCATCGGAGGAGAACTCTACATAATCAATGAGGACCAGGTCTCAAGTTCAGCAGGTTACTCTTCCTCCCTCCTCATCCTTCAGACACCTAGTTATTGTCAGGGAGTCTGAGGGACCTGGTCAGAGGTACGTTAACCATCAGAGTGTAAATAAAGTTTTACTGACTCAGTAAACATGTGTTTCTAGTCTCTGATCTCTGATCATGTTTCATTGTAAACAACCAATCAGAGGAGAGCTAGTAACGTTAGCAGCACCGCTAACGGCTAACCAACAGGAGGAGAGCTAGTAACGTTAGCAGCACCGCTAACGGCTAACCAACAGGAGGAGAGCTAGTAACGTTAGCAGCACCGCTAACGACTAACCAACGGAGGTTCACTTCAGTTACATGATGATGCCTTCAGGCTCTGCTCAGTGAACATGAGTACTGGCTGAAGGTGCATTATAACGTTATCATGATGTGTTCACATGTCATCTGTAAAATGTAGTTTTGGTGATAAACTTGAATAAATCCAGTAGTTTGAAGGAGATGTTTTCACATGAATATAAAATAGATAGAGATAAATTATGATGTTTAACTTCTAACACGAGCTCTAAGAACATTATTATACTTACATAATAACTTGTGACTGTAGACATGTTAAAGCTCTTGTTGTGCAACTACTTTAACAAAGATAAATAAGCTTCACACATCCTCACTTTTCCTCCGGATCCTCTTTGTGTTTTCTGCTGAGCTCAGCTCGTCCTTTCATTTGATTTCACTTTGTTTGATTTTACGAGAGCCAGTAAAACACGTTGCGATCCCCCGAGCTGTTAAAGTGTAAAGAGCCGTCAACCGGCCTGCCAATAAAAAATGAAAAGCCATTTAAGCCAATGGAGGTGCAGCAGGTTGTGTCTGCGGTGAATCGATAAACCAAACAACGGACCGGAGGATCGGATCGGCTGAGCCAGCGTCCGTCCGTCCGTCCAGAGATGACAAGGTCACCGCAGAAAAGAGACGCTTCGACCGACACGAAGAACAATCCAGTTAAACATCAATACGCTTCCTGTTATTTGGTGAAGTTACAATCAGGACCTCTGATTGGCTCTCTGGGACTCCAGAAAGACTTAAAAAAGACACAGTTCACCCACATTAATCACACTACTCAGTGAAGAAGCTTCATATTCATCTTAAGGCCTCATTCAGACTTCCCATTGAGTTCTACTGGAGACGTCTTTAAAGTTAGAATTAGCTTCATAATGAGACTCTGAAACATTAATGTCCCCTCATCTGAAGTTTAGAGACTTTATCTTTTTTACAATAATAAACCTACAACATGAGCAGGATATTTTCTACATGACTAGTCCACAAAGAACGTTGAAACCTTCGTGAAAGAGGATTCACTACAGGACTGTTAGCTTTAGCTACTAGCTACTCCGAACTACAAACTTCTTTGCAACCAAAATGTTTTTAAATGATGAGAAACGTCTCTACTTTATTATAATAATAAAATATGCTAAAACAATATTATCTCAGATCAATACATTAAATAAATAAAATGGTTAAACTCACTGTTTCAGTCCAGGAGAGTCGGACTAGTGTCGCTGCGGGAAACGGGAGCTGTTTCCGGTCAACGGGAGCTGTTTCCGGTCAACAATGGCGACCTTTTTAATGTCTGTCTAAAACTCTTCTTCCCCCGCGGCCTCTCACAGCTCCCCAGTGTCATCGTGAAGGGTGTCCGTCTGTCCGTGGTTCACACAAGCTAACTAACGCTAGCCGATGCTAACACCACGGCTAATACACGTATTAATTAACGCTAGCTGCCTAGCTACCCGGTTAGCATTCCGTTAGCTTAGCGGCTAACACACACACACACACACACACACACACACACACACACACACACACA
>NW_022284188.1:0-5065 GCF_004355925.1 Anarrhichthys ocellatus
TCTCATGTAATAGTGTAACACTCCCAGTGGTTATTCTCCTGCACACTGAGTATATTTTGATGAGAATACTTTTACATGAGAAGGATTTTTAGTACGTTAAAAGCAGGACTATTATTTGTATTTTCATATTTTCATATTACTAGTTTTACTGGACATGAATGTATTCATCTCCTGAGAGCAAACCTGCATGATCACCTTTTTGTATTTAGAGGATGAAACATCTAAATGAGCTAAACATCTGGTTATTTAACCAGATGTTTAGTTTCAGTCGACATATGACTGAAGTTATTCGTAATTATTGTAAACCATTTTACATCCATGTGATGATGTACAGTGGTTTGATTGTAACCACACACATTTACTGTACATGAGTATAAATCTGTATAAATAATTCTTTATTTACTGTTACTGTAACATAGTATGTTTACCATGTGGTATTAGTACTTTTACTGAAACATAGTATTATTACTGTGTGGTATTAGTACTTAAACTGTAACATGGTATTATTACTGTGTGGTATTAGTACTTAAACTGTAACATGGTATTATTACTGTGTGGTATTAGTACTTTTACTGCAGTAACGGAGCTGAATACTTCTGCCACAACAGATTAACGATCACTAACTAGCAGCAACGAGCCTTAACATCACATCCTCACTTGTTAGCTTGCTAACATGAACTAGCAATGTGTGAGTCTTTGCTCATTCAGCTCTCTTTAAAGACTTGCAACGTTCGCTAATATAAGCTAACAATAGCTAACTAAAGTCAGCTCGCTCACCGTAGCCTGCTGTCGATTAGCATCTTTATCTGGTAGACGTGGTTTGAGATATAAATCATTGTGTGTGACGCCTACTGACACTGAATCATCCAACAACAAGCTGCTATCACTAAAAGATTATTCGCTAAGCTAACCATTAGCCAGCTAGCTTAGCTATTAATAAACCAGCTAGCTTAGCTAGCTATCAATATTGCTCCACCACAAGTGTTGCGTGTGTTTTCGCTACCTGTATAATCACAGTCCGGTGTTTTCCTCCGTGTCTTTGAGGCTGAAACATGGCATCACATTTCATCATTTTTCCAGCCTACAGAACGGAATAATCATTGTTCGTAGAAAAAGGTTGTTGTTGTTGTTGTTGCTAAATATGAATATTGCTATTTGCCTTGCCTGGAATCAGTTCTTCTCGCTCGCTGCCTCTGACTCTCGCGAGGGTTCGCTCGTTAGGTCGGTGGTCGGTCGTTGACAGCTGCCGTTAAAAAAAAAGAAGAAGAAGAAGAAGAAGAAGAAGAAGAAGAAGGGGGGGGAAAGACCCGCTGGATTTTAATGGGTGAAACTGTGACGGTAAAACCGGAAGAAAGACTGAGAGGAAACAAGAGAAGAAGAAGAAGATGTCCGCTCCTCCTTTGTAAACAGATAAATAAAGACTAACTAACTAACAGACAATGGTGGTAAAAGTACTAATACCACACTGTGAAAATACTATGTTACAGTAAAAGTACTAATACCACACTGTGAAAATACTATGTTACAGTAAAAGTACTAATACCACACTGTGAAAATACTGTTACAGTAAAAGTACTAATACCACACTGTGAAAATACTATGTTACAGTAAAAGTACTAATACCACACTGTGAAAATACTATGTTACAGTAAAAGTACAAATACCACACTGTGAAAATACTATGTTACAGTAAAATTACTAATACCACACTGTGAAAATACTGTTACAGTAAAAGTACTAATACCACACTGTGAAAATACTATGTTACAGTAAAAGTACTAATACCACACTGAAAATACTATGTTACAGTAAAAGTATTAATACCACACTGTGAAAATACTATGTTACAGTAAAAGTACTAATACCACACTGTGAAAATACTATGTTACAGTAAAAGTACTAATACCACATGGTAAAAATACTATGTTACAGTAAAAGTACTAATACCACACTGAAAATACTATGTTACAGTAAAAGTACTAATACCACACTGTGAAAATACTATGCTACAGTAAAAGTACTAATACCACACGGTAAAAATACTATGTTACAGTAAAAGTACTAATACCACGCTGTGAAAATACTCTGCATAAGAGTACTAATATCACACTGTACAAGTACTCTGTTACACTAATTGATTAATGGACTAATCTATATCAAGTACCTCAAATTTGTACTTAAATGTACTTTGAGTAAATATATTTAGTTACTTTTCACCACTGCTGTTTGACAAGTTGTTCACCTCAAAATTATAACAAATACATTCAAATGATTAAAAGGAAAAACAGCAAATCCAAAACAACATAATCCACACAAAGCTGCATTTAAAAGGTTAAATTACACTTTAATTATTAAATACAACAACATTAATATTATGGGACAATCATTTCTATAATTTCAGTTATTCAGCTGAACAAATAAAAAATCAGAAAATGAAAAATCTGTTTTAAATATAACATTTAAATATTTATCTTCATAATCAGATTGTTACAGTTGATTTATTGTCCTGATCAATAAATCCCTGAGTGTTGATCGTGATCATAAAGAGAGAGAGAGACCTGCTCTCTGAGTCCACATTAATACAACATTAATAAAACATTAATAAAACGTGTTCATGGTGATTTCTTCACATCTTGACCCGAGACCCGGCAGCAGTCAGTCTCGGTCGGGTATCGAACCGTCGACCGTGAGCGGAGAGCTCCTCTGCAGATCAGCGTGAACCAGTAGAGCTGCAGGGGCCACAGCAGAGCGGCCCCCAGGTTACACTGCCACGGGGCCTCCAGAGGCACCAAGTACACCGGGACGGACGCATACCTGGAGCACAGAGCACAGCCGGTCACAACAACAACAACAACAACAACAACAGAGACGTTCATGATGATTCATTCTTTGTATTACTTTCTTCTTCTTTTTCAACCAACAAAACAGAAAATATCAGGAAAGCAACAAACACATGTAGTTAAAAAGTTCTCCCAACATAAAGTACTAATATCACACTGAAATACTCTATTACAATAAAGGTACTAATACCACACTATGAAAATACTCTGCATAAGAGTACTAATACCACTCTGTGCAGTAAAAGTACTAATATCACATTGTAAAAATACTGTTTTACAGTAAAAGTACTAATATCACACTGTATAAGTACTCTGTTACACTAATTGATTAATAGACTAATCTTTTCAGCTCCATATTTATTCAGATGAACAACGTGGAGTAACAACAACAACAACAACAACACACAGGTGTGACTCCCTCAGGAACTAAAGTACTTCTGTTACCTGCTGTAGGCGAAGTACAGGTAAGGGAAGAGCAACACCCGACAGATGAAGAAGGTGAGGAGCAGGAGGACACCGTTGACTTTGTGCAGCAGAGTGTGCTGCTGCTCATACTTACCACAGAAGAAGAAGGAGGAGAAGAAGAAGAAGAAGAAGAAGAAGAAGAAGAAGAAGAAGAAGAAGAAGAAGAAGAAGAAGACATATTTAACTTCATTAAACTTGAATTAATTATTTTATCATCACGTTGATCTGGAGTTTAAAAACACGTCGGCTCACCTGGATCAGGACTTTCCCCAGACAGACGAACGGCGTGCTGAGCTCAGCAAGAAACAACACGCCCTGAAAGAAATCACCTTTACCCTGCCTCCAATACTGACACACACACACACACACACACACACACACACACACAAACACACAAAAACAACATAACATTATAAGTATCAATCGGAGTGTTTTTGTATTAGACTGTATTAGAATTAGCCAGGTGTACCTAATCAATTGGATATTGCATATTTAATAATAATATTAATAATAATAACAATAATAATAACAATAAACACTGCAGCCTCTAGTGGACATTAACAGTACTACATATTGGGCTTCATAATTCATCTGTATACAGTCAAACAATATGCTGATGATTCACCTCTCCTCAGATGCTAACGCTAGCCGTGAAGCTAACCCTGGCTACTAGAGGAAACGTGCCATAGTTACCAGCGAGGCGGGGAAGCAGAAGGCCACCACGAAGACGTGATGCAGCACTATGAGCTTCTCTCTGCGCAGGTAACCGTCTACCTTCCACCTGACTCCGCCCACCTCCTCGTGACCTTTGACCTGCAGCCTGTGGCAGTAGCACAGGAACATGGCGTAGATGTCGTAGGCGAAGTAGGGCGTGGCAAACAGGATGTAGGAGTCCGTCAGCCAATGACTGAGCAGGAAACAAGATTATTGACGTGTTTATTGCCTTAAAGATCTAAATTCATAAATGTTTGTTTGCTGTTTGTTTGAACAAAGGTGTAACATGTAGACTTTGTTGGGCTGTTTCCATAATAAATCTTTAAAGTTACTGTTAGTGTTGATTCTGTCGCCCCCTGTGGACTAAAGTGGGAGTGTTTCAGAGCGCCAGTCCCTTTAGAAAACCTCTCATTTTACTGCTGCAGGGTCCACTTGTGCTCATTAATTAATTCATCTATAAATTAATAATTGCTAAAGTATCAGCTGTCCTGAGAGGATCCTTTTAAATGATCAGCTGATTTAAAATCAACTTACTTTTATTTCGGATTCCCTCGTTAAAGTTTCTTAAACATTGAGAGTTTTGTTGACTTCATTTAAAAGCAGTTCCTCTCTCAACAGCAGCTGCTTCCCAGAATGCATTGCTGCACGAGTCTGTGGTGTGATTTGATAAACAAATGCAGCTGAGACGAACCTCCACTTTGACTAGGAAATGAAGGAGCCGACAGAGGAAACGACCCCCCCCTCCACCTCCTCCTCTTCATCGTTGAGTTTCCCATCATGCTCAGCGTGCAGGATTACAGATCTCTGTGAGCGTCTTAGAGACTGAAATAGCTCCGACTGTTAATTAGCTTAAAGACCGACTGGTTTTAATTTAAACACACATTCATGAGGAGATTTAGTTTTTGTTTTAATACTGAGATTATCTTTAATTATGAGCCACCAACACTCAGCTACATCAGTAACATCCCAACACTCAGCTACATCAGTAACATCCCAACACTCAGCTACATCAGTAACATCCCAACTCTCAGCTACATCAGTAACAT
>NW_022284189.1:0-4695 GCF_004355925.1 Anarrhichthys ocellatus
TGTCTGTCTGTCTCTGTGTGTACCTGTCTGTGTGTGTACCTGTCTGTGTGCGTACCTGTCTCTGGAGGTGATGCTGTCGTTGTCCTCCTCTCTGCTGTAGTAACCCTGCTCTCCGTACGTCTCCATGTCTCCGTTCCTCCAGTATCGGTCCCTCGAATCCCTCCTGCAGAATGAAAGGTTTTGATTGGCTGAGACGAGGAAGTGACACAAGCTGCAGTTCAGCCAATGACCACTAGAGGGTCGGGTTATCATGGAGTCAGCAGCCTCTAGTGGCCGTTACAGGAACTGCATCACCTGGTGTGTTGATAGAAATATTAATACTAATACTCAGTGGTGGGCAGTCAGGGCCAGCTATGCCTTCTCTGCTGGCCTACACAGAATAACAAAGTTATAGCAATTTTATCATTTAATAATTTTTCACAAATACACTACAAGTATTATAATATTTTTCCCATTTTCTTATGTTCTCATTGCACAGCTCCTGTCTTCCTCTGTTGCTCTGCTTCCAGCACAGCTTGTTTTAACCTCTCTAACTCTAGCCCTATTTTTAGGCCTCTGCTCAAAAATTGCATACCCATACTAAAGAGTGTATTTCTGCAAATACAAGTTCTATTTTAATAATGTTGATGTTATAATAAAGGTGACACTTGTGAGATTTGTTCAGATGTGTAAATATCAGTATATATGTTACTGGTTAAGAGTAAATGAAGATGGCACACAGCTCAAATTGAAAAGTTTCAGGTTTGCCGGAAAAAAAAGCACTTTTATTGTTATTATTTATTTGGAATGATGCAGCTGAAAGCCTAAAATCTCTCCCAAATAATAGCACAATATGTGAACAGTCTCTGTGCAAATCTTGACTTTGATAAAGTGAAGCAGAACAAAATTAGAGGTTTTAATACAGAGAGGTCAGGCGAGGTCACCAAAATTGTCATTTTGGAACCAGCTGTTCCATTGTAATTTTCTATACTATATAACTATATATTTCACTTGTTTTATCAGTAATAGTGTTCAATACATCCAAATACAGCAGTTTGGCTTCATTTTGAGAGCCTGAATCCTCTCTGAGCCTCTCTGTGTCTGTGATCCATGGAGCTGTCTCGTCTGCCTGCAGTTTCTCTGTGTCTATGCAGACCTAACTCAGCAGCCCATTGGTCGATTTCAGTCAATGAACCCTCCTTCGACGCTTCAGAGCCTATAGACTTGAGCTGGGACAACGTGGGATTGATTGACAGAATCGTTAGCCAGTCAGAATCAAAACCGTACCGTCCCTTGCGAAGCATAAAATCCGATACGCCGAAAGTCAAATCGTCCCCCCCTCGTCTCCTGGATTAGAAAAAAACCCCAGCTCAGTGACACACAGGATATACGTAGAACAGTTTTTTGAGCTGCAGAACCGAGGAAGTATCTGTTATCTTCACGAAATCAGCTTACATCACAGCTGCATTTATGATTATTATCGATAAAGCGGTTTGTGGTTCTGGTGCTTGTTTGCTCATAGCTCTGTAATGGTTTCACGGAGAGACATTTTGAAGATATCTCTGGAATCGGTGTCAAATTCTCTTGCTTTCTGATGTATTGGTTGTCCGTGTTAGCTTTTAGCTTTGTGTTGTTAGCTCAGACCGGAGTGCGTAGACGGCGGACTAATGGCAAAAAATAGGTGATATTGTGGTAAATCTTCTAGTTGAAATGTTAGTTGTGTAGAATTGTCTTTGGAGTGTGTAAAAATGGCTTGCAGCATATTGTTGCCCAGACTTTTTTCTTTAACCAAGTATATAACGTGTGTGTAACATTCATTATATTCGTTCCTGAGAAGTGCATTGTACGACACGCTGTACGCTAAACTTTCTCTGTAAAATCGAGAGGGGGGCTCTCGGGTTAGAGAGGAGAGCTTTTATCCAATCAGATTCAGCCTCTGTGTCTCTATGTGAGGAGAGAGGCCCGAGGTCCTCTGTAGACTTTGCAGATTAAAGTGAATGGGGACGATATTGTTGATTGTCATAGTGTTCAACCAATCAGATCTTTAGTTTGACATGTTGGGCGTATTCTTTGAGTGCCAGTGGTACCCAGGTAGCCTCTAAGTACGTCTGCATTAACGTGCTCCGTGATTGGTCAGTGTGCCAGCGTGACTTTTGTCAAACAGAAAGCTAGCTAGCAGATCTTAGTGTTTAGTAAGAGTTCAGGTTGAAACATATGGAAGAGAAGTTATGACATTTTTAGCGTTTTGCTTGCTGTAGATTCTTTTTTTTACCTGGCTGTGTTTTTAACTTCAACGGCTGAAGGAGGAGAAACGGATTTCTCAAGACCAGAAGAACTGGACATCATATCAAAGGGTCGGTCACCCCCACAGCCAGCATGGAACAGGATCTGTACGAACGGTATTTCTGGCTGACAGCTGCGGAGAAGCGTTGCACATTTTATTAGGCCGGAATATTAATATGTGAATGGCTCGTGCTCTTCAGTGTGCGGTGGAATACGCGTGTTAGCGCTGCAGTGTTGCAGGTTTGATTTGTTGCTTTGTTGTCATATGAATATATGCGACCGGTTCTTGTGAGTTTGTTGTTGTTATTGTGTTAATTACATTGATTCTGACTTGTCCGTTAATGACGAAGCATCGCGGGTTTGCCGCGGTTGTTTTCACGTTAAGCTAGTTTAGCTAGTTTAGTCTCATGGTTTTTGTTTTGTTTTCTATGTTCCGGGTTCAGAGGTCACAGCCCGTTGTCTGTTATGTGAGCGCAGTCCACCGAAACATTATATTTCCCACAATTTAAGCTTCTGCATTAGTATTATTCAAACGTATGGTTGGGTTCGTAAGCCTCGTACCGAACGGTTTAATACGAATACGTGATGTTACACCGTAGAAACAAATAATAAGCGTAGCTGTGGCTCATCGTGAGGTTATTCTACTGTAGTAGGACAGCACAGGAGGCCCAGGTATGAGATGCACGTCCTATTATTACTAATACAACAGTACTATCAGTACCTGGTGTGTTTGTGGTGTGCTGTTCTCTTGTGGTCTCCGTTCTTCGCAGACGGTCGGCGGTGATGATGAACGTTAAAAGACGACCTTCTGTTTTCACGCCGTAGATGTTCGTCGTGTTCGCTGCCGTTCGGCATCTTAGTGAGAGAACCGACCCGGTGGATCAGACCCCCGTTAGACACGCTGCCCTCTCCAACCGGTCCTCCGGGACCTGCAGGGAGACCGGCTGTTATTATAAATGGAACTTCTTTCTCTCTACATCTTTATATCGTTTCATCAAATTAAAGAGAAACCCAGCAGACAACCTGTTCACCTGCTGAGGTCTGACAACAGACTTCAGATCAGCTGCTGTCCTCAGACGGGGACACTTTGTCCTCTCTGCTCATTTAATAGACTTTCTTCTTTATGTATTTTATTTTGTTGCAAAACGGGACAAACTGCACTTTGTTTGTCAGTGATTTAAGTAAAATCCTCAAATGTGAATATTTCTAATTTTTCTACGTATTTCTAAGTATTTGTAATACTTTCACATCAGTCGAGTAATAATATACAGATTCATTCATTAATAGTTGCAGCCTCAATAACAATGATCAGAGTGAGTATTTTTCCTTCCATATTTCTGTTCATCTGATGTCTGATAGTAAATAATATCTTTGTTGTCTCACGTTCAACTCAACCTGTAACCATGGTAACAGAGTCACATGACGTGGTTGTTTACCGGTGGGCGTGATCAGCACGGAGCCCCGTTGGTCTCTCTCCAGTCCGACGCTGTCGTCCCCCTAAAGAGACAGATCAGCTGTTGACAGACGGACATTCGGACATGTGGACGTCACTCACTCACAGTCACGTGGATTTATTAATAAAGACCTGATCCTCCAGGTCCTCGTCCTCCAGTAAGACCTCGTCCTCGTCCTCCAGGTCCTCGTTCAGAGCCAGACGCATCTCTGGACCCAGATCCTGCAGAGTCTTTAGACCGGCTTTACACAGCTGCAAACACACACACACACACTGTTTAACCTGGGGCGACCGTGGCAAGGTTGGCAGTTCCATCCTTGGCTATGACGTGTCCCTGAGCAAGACACTGAAGCCCTAACTGCTCCCTGTATACTAGGGATGGGTCAGATGCAGAGGATACGTTTCCCCACTGCGGGACTATGAAAGGATTGTTCTCTTCTCTCTTCTTCTCTCACCTTTGTGCATCCTAAGGTAATACATGTTGTTCTCCTGGTGTCCACTAGGGGTATCCCTGCTCTATTATAGAGGTAATACATGTTGTTCTCCTAGTGTCCACTAGGGGTATCTCTGCTGTATTATAGAGGTAATACATGTTGTTCTCCTAGTGTCCACTAGGGGTATCTCTGCTGTATTATGGAGCACTGTAGTGTTCGACAGACAGACAGACCTGAACAGCAGACGGGTTGGTGGTGTCAGCCTCTCCGGCCAGATCTCCTTTCTCTTTCCTCTTCCTGAACTTCCTGAAGTAATCCTGAATCAGGAAAGTCGCATAAAACTTCCCGACTGTCACTTCCTCCTCTGTAGGACGACACAGAGCTCAGTCAGCAGCAGTACAAGTAGTATTTACTCAAGTATGAGTGGTATTTGTTGTACTGTTCATAGTAAATATTGCAGTATTAGTAGTGTTTCTTGTAGTATAAGTGATATTTCTTATAGTGTTTATTGTAGTACTAGTAGTGTTTGTAGTAGCATTAGTAGTG
>NW_022284190.1:0-4695 GCF_004355925.1 Anarrhichthys ocellatus
TGTCTGTCTGTCTCTGTGTGTACCTGTCTGTGTGTGTACCTGTCTGTGTGCGTACCTGTCTCTGGAGGTGATGCTGTCGTTGTCCTCCTCTCTGCTGTAGTAACCCTGCTCTCCGTACGTCTCCATGTCTCCGTTCCTCCAGTATCGGTCCCTCGAATCCCTCCTGCAGAATGAAAGGTTTTGATTGGCTGAGACGAGGAAGTGACACAAGCTGCAGTTCAGCCAATGACCACTAGAGGGTCGGGTTATCATGGAGTCAGCAGCCTCTAGTGGCCGTTACAGGAACTGCATCACCTGGTGTGTTGATAGAAATATTAATACTAATACTCAGTGGTGGGCAGTCAGGGCCAGCTATGCCTTCTCTGCTGGCCTACACAGAATAACAAAGTTATAGCAATTTTATCATTTAATAATTTTTCACAAATACACTACAAGTATTATAATATTTTTCCCATTTTCTTATGTTCTCATTGCACAGCTCCTGTCTTCCTCTGTTGCTCTGCTTCCAGCACAGCTTGTTTTAACCTCTCTAACTCTAGCCCTATTTTTAGGCCTCTGCTCAAAAATTGCATACCCATACTAAAGAGTGTATTTCTGCAAATACAAGTTCTATTTTAATAATGTTGATGTTATAATAAAGGTGACACTTGTGAGATTTGTTCAGATGTGTAAATATCAGTATATATGTTACTGGTTAAGAGTAAATGAAGATGGCACACAGCTCAAATTGAAAAGTTTCAGGTTTGCCGGAAAAAAAAGCACTTTTATTGTTATTATTTATTTGGAATGATGCAGCTGAAAGCCTAAAATCTCTCCCAAATAATAGCACAATATGTGAACAGTCTCTGTGCAAATCTTGACTTTGATAAAGTGAAGCAGAACAAAATTAGAGGTTTTAATACAGAGAGGTCAGGCGAGGTCACCAAAATTGTCATTTTGGAACCAGCTGTTCCATTGTAATTTTCTATACTATATAACTATATATTTCACTTGTTTTATCAGTAATAGTGTTCAATACATCCAAATACAGCAGTTTGGCTTCATTTTGAGAGCCTGAATCCTCTCTGAGCCTCTCTGTGTCTGTGATCCATGGAGCTGTCTCGTCTGCCTGCAGTTTCTCTGTGTCTATGCAGACCTAACTCAGCAGCCCATTGGTCGATTTCAGTCAATGAACCCTCCTTCGACGCTTCAGAGCCTATAGACTTGAGCTGGGACAACGTGGGATTGATTGACAGAATCGTTAGCCAGTCAGAATCAAAACCGTACCGTCCCTTGCGAAGCATAAAATCCGATACGCCGAAAGTCAAATCGTCCCCCCCTCGTCTCCTGGATTAGAAAAAAACCCCAGCTCAGTGACACACAGGATATACGTAGAACAGTTTTTTGAGCTGCAGAACCGAGGAAGTATCTGTTATCTTCACGAAATCAGCTTACATCACAGCTGCATTTATGATTATTATCGATAAAGCGGTTTGTGGTTCTGGTGCTTGTTTGCTCATAGCTCTGTAATGGTTTCACGGAGAGACATTTTGAAGATATCTCTGGAATCGGTGTCAAATTCTCTTGCTTTCTGATGTATTGGTTGTCCGTGTTAGCTTTTAGCTTTGTGTTGTTAGCTCAGACCGGAGTGCGTAGACGGCGGACTAATGGCAAAAAATAGGTGATATTGTGGTAAATCTTCTAGTTGAAATGTTAGTTGTGTAGAATTGTCTTTGGAGTGTGTAAAAATGGCTTGCAGCATATTGTTGCCCAGACTTTTTTCTTTAACCAAGTATATAACGTGTGTGTAACATTCATTATATTCGTTCCTGAGAAGTGCATTGTACGACACGCTGTACGCTAAACTTTCTCTGTAAAATCGAGAGGGGGGCTCTCGGGTTAGAGAGGAGAGCTTTTATCCAATCAGATTCAGCCTCTGTGTCTCTATGTGAGGAGAGAGGCCCGAGGTCCTCTGTAGACTTTGCAGATTAAAGTGAATGGGGACGATATTGTTGATTGTCATAGTGTTCAACCAATCAGATCTTTAGTTTGACATGTTGGGCGTATTCTTTGAGTGCCAGTGGTACCCAGGTAGCCTCTAAGTACGTCTGCATTAACGTGCTCCGTGATTGGTCAGTGTGCCAGCGTGACTTTTGTCAAACAGAAAGCTAGCTAGCAGATCTTAGTGTTTAGTAAGAGTTCAGGTTGAAACATATGGAAGAGAAGTTATGACATTTTTAGCGTTTTGCTTGCTGTAGATTCTTTTTTTTACCTGGCTGTGTTTTTAACTTCAACGGCTGAAGGAGGAGAAACGGATTTCTCAAGACCAGAAGAACTGGACATCATATCAAAGGGTCGGTCACCCCCACAGCCAGCATGGAACAGGATCTGTACGAACGGTATTTCTGGCTGACAGCTGCGGAGAAGCGTTGCACATTTTATTAGGCCGGAATATTAATATGTGAATGGCTCGTGCTCTTCAGTGTGCGGTGGAATACGCGTGTTAGCGCTGCAGTGTTGCAGGTTTGATTTGTTGCTTTGTTGTCATATGAATATATGCGACCGGTTCTTGTGAGTTTGTTGTTGTTATTGTGTTAATTACATTGATTCTGACTTGTCCGTTAATGACGAAGCATCGCGGGTTTGCCGCGGTTGTTTTCACGTTAAGCTAGTTTAGCTAGTTTAGTCTCATGGTTTTTGTTTTGTTTTCTATGTTCCGGGTTCAGAGGTCACAGCCCGTTGTCTGTTATGTGAGCGCAGTCCACCGAAACATTATATTTCCCACAATTTAAGCTTCTGCATTAGTATTATTCAAACGTATGGTTGGGTTCGTAAGCCTCGTACCGAACGGTTTAATACGAATACGTGATGTTACACCGTAGAAACAAATAATAAGCGTAGCTGTGGCTCATCGTGAGGTTATTCTACTGTAGTAGGACAGCACAGGAGGCCCAGGTATGAGATGCACGTCCTATTATTACTAATACAACAGTACTATCAGTACCTGGTGTGTTTGTGGTGTGCTGTTCTCTTGTGGTCTCCGTTCTTCGCTGACGGTCGGCGGTGATGATGAACGTTAAAAGACGACCTTCTGTTTTCACGCCGTAGATGTTCGTCGTGTTCGCTGCCGTTCGGCATCTTAGTGAGAGAACCGACCCGGTGGATCAGACCCCCGTTAGACACGCTGCCCTCTCCAACCGGTCCTCCGGGACCTGCAGGGAGACCGGCTGTTATTATAAATGGAACTTCTTTCTCTCTACATCTTTATATCGTTTCATCAAATTAAAGAGAAACCCAGCAGACAACCTGTTCACCTGCTGAGGTCTGACAACAGACTTCAGATCAGCTGCTGTCCTCAGACGGGGACACTTTGTCCTCTCTGCTCATTTAATAGACTTTCTTCTTTATGTATTTTATTTTGTTGCAAAACGGGACAAACTGCACTTTGTTTGTCAGTGATTTAAGTAAAATCCTCAAATGTGAATATTTCTAATTTTTCTACGTATTTCTAAGTATTTGTAATACTTTCACATCAGTCGAGTAATAATATACAGATTCATTCATTAATAGTTGCAGCCTCAATAACAATGATCAGAGTGAGTATTTTTCCTTCCATATTTCTGTTCATCTGATGTCTGATAGTAAATAATATCTTTGTTGTCTCACGTTCAACTCAACCTGTAACCATGGTAACAGAGTCACATGACGTGGTTGTTTACCGGTGGGCGTGATCAGCACGGAGCCCCGTTGGTCTCTCTCCAGTCCGACGCTGTCGTCCCCCTAAAGAGACAGATCAGCTGTTGACAGACGGACATTCGGACATGTGGACGTCACTCACTCACAGTCACGTGGATTTATTAATAAAGACCTGATCCTCCAGGTCCTCGTCCTCCAGTAAGACCTCGTCCTCGTCCTCCAGGTCCTCGTTCAGAGCCAGACGCATCTCTGGACCCAGATCCTGCAGAGTCTTTAGACCGGCTTTACACAGCTGCAAACACACACACACACACTGTTTAACCTGGGGCGACCGTGGCAAGGTTGGCAGTTCCATCCTTGGCTATGACGTGTCCCTGAGCAAGACACTGAAGCCCTAACTGCTCCCTGTATACTAGGGATGGGTCAGATGCAGAGGATACGTTTCCCCACTGCGGGACTATGAAAGGATTGTTCTCTTCTCTCTTCTTCTCTCACCTTTGTGCATCCTAAGGTAATACATGTTGTTCTCCTGGTGTCCACTAGGGGTATCCCTGCTCTATTATAGAGGTAATACATGTTGTTCTCCTAGTGTCCACTAGGGGTATCTCTGCTGTATTATAGAGGTAATACATGTTGTTCTCCTAGTGTCCACTAGGGGTATCTCTGCTGTATTATGGAGCACTGTAGTGTTCGACAGACAGACAGACCTGAACAGCAGACGGGTTGGTGGTGTCAGCCTCTCCGGCCAGATCTCCTTTCTCTTTCCTCTTCCTGAACTTCCTGAAGTAATCCTGAATCAGGAAAGTCGCATAAAACTTCCCGACTGTCACTTCCTCCTCTGTAGGACGACACAGAGCTCAGTCAGCAGCAGTACAAGTAGTATTTACTCAAGTATGAGTGGTATTTGTTGTACTGTTCATAGTAAATATTGCAGTATTAGTAGTGTTTCTTGTAGTATAAGTGATATTTCTTATAGTGTTTATTGTAGTACTAGTAGTGTTTGTAGTAGCATTAGTAGTG
>NW_022284191.1:0-4480 GCF_004355925.1 Anarrhichthys ocellatus
CTCCCTCTCTCTCTCTGATATTTGTGTGTAAGTCGCTCGCCCTGAGCGCTGCATTGTGACAGCAGATCGTCAGCCTGCTGCTTTACAATGACCACGGCCCTCTATGTTGTGTGATTCCTTTATAAGCAAATGAGGGACAAATAGTGTTGTTTGAAAGTTTCACCAGATATCTTTGTTGTTAGATTTCATTGAGAAAACAAAGTCTCGCCATTAACTAAAATATATTGTTGAGGAAAATGAACATTTTATAATTTCTCCATGACAGGGTGGACATGTTTTGCTGTTTGCATGTACGTCGTCTGCTTGTAGTTCATTTATAAAAAGTGTTGGAGCTCGACCAACATGCGTTCCTAACAGCATAACGTCTCCTTAACACAGTGAAGATCAAGTTCAATGGTTCAGCTTTTTCTTTGGGAAATGGGAAGTCTCAAAGGCACTTTATGGTGATATTGACTCCTAATGTAATAATAACGATCCAAAAATGTATTGAATAAACGATGAAATTGCATAAATTTAAACTCAAAATCCCAATATCTGCATGTATATTTTACTCATGGCAGAGATTCAGAATGTAATGATGACGATTCACACGCCAACATGTGCGTCACAGAGCTGGCGTCTGTTTTTACACGCAGATTTATTCTGCTGTCAAAGACTCCAATGAGTTTAAGTATTGAAGGAAAGTGCTGCTGTAACGTTAACGGAAGATGAATTAATGAAGACATTTCAGCTCAGTATTGGCTCAATATTTATGGGCTCAAAACGAGAAACGGGTTCAAATAAAAAGGTGACGAGGACAGCGCTTGTGTTCTGGTTTTCTGGCGACATTAAGAATAAAAACTTTTTAAAGTAGGATGTGAAACACTAAAAGTCCCGTCTGCTCTATAATCTGATGTTTTGGGAGAAGGAGGTGACCCGAACCGGCCGGAGGCGTTCGTCTCCGATTGCTGATCTCCAATCAGCGCTAATGCTTGTCAAGTGCTCTCCACCTCCGCCTACTTTCAGGCAATTAAATAGCGGCCAGAGCGTTTTTACACTAAGTGCTCCAATTATAGCAGATAGGAGCTCCGGGTGAGATCAATTATGATCCAGCACAGAACACGACAGGTCGCTTTTCTTCTACAGACGTCTTGTTTTCTCCTCCAGAACCATGAAACTTCACTCACACCAGCGACATGAGAGAAAGTAGTGCTTCTCAGAAAATAACACCACGAGCTACAAAACAATAAAGTGAACCTCCAGATGATTCCATCATATTCTGAAGCTCAGGAATCACACAGAGCTGAAGAAATGATTCCGTAAACTGTAGAATTAGTTTAAAATTCTTGAGATAAACCTGAGATACAGTCAATGAATAATGTCCTACATGAGGTTCAGTGAGAAGTTCTATATCATTCATACTCAAAAATCATCTTTACGACCAACAAAACAACAAACAGCAGGTTCAGTGAAAAACTGTGAAATAACTTAAAAATCCCTCCGCTGTTGAATTTGCATACGAGCTAACTTCAGAAACATGAAGCTGAAACATACTGCTGCAACCAACGGATCCTCAAACAACAGTTCGTATGATTTCTCCTCATTCCATCTTCACAGGACAGAAACTACTTCGTTCGGTTTAGGAAAAGTAAAATAACGACAGAAGTGATACTTCAGTACGCAAGTCACGTGACAATAAATCGTGCTTTCTTTTTAGTTTAGAGGGTGTGATTTAAAGTTCATTTAATATTTATTCTCATTATTATCCACCAAAGATCGTCCTTGTTGTCCGTGTTTTGGTTTACGTTGTGTACTACCTTGTCATTTTTTCAGTGCCTTACATGTTTACATCTTTAACATGTGTAAACTCTCTTTCCCTCTGCAGACGTCTTTTCTGTCTATAAAGGTTTCCTCCTCTTCCTCTTCCTCTTCAGACTTTGGGTCGTGTCTCATTTTCTTTCTTCTCGCTCCGTTGAGGCCGAACACACAACTGTCATGTTTTTCATTTTGTTTCCTTTTATTTCCTCTCGTTTCAGGGTTTTTGCGAGGCCGAGAGGCTCTTTTGTTCTATTGTCTCCCCTCTCGTCCTCTCGTTCACTCGTCTCCTCTCCTTCCTCCTTCCCTCCCTCCCCCTCGCTTCATTAGCGATGCCGTCCTTCTCGCGGCCCACAAGGACTAACTTGATGGGAGACAAATCCGAGTGATTAACAATGATTAGGGGGAAACATGCTGGAAAAAATAGGAGGAAGCAGCGTGGGATCGGACGCCTCGTCTTTAACGGCTAATCCCCGAGAATTTACAAGCCCAACAGATGGACTTCTATCTCCAAGATTTATCTCAAACTGAACCGAATCCTCAAACATTATTGCTGTTAAGGTCAAACTCATATGAAACGTTCTTCTTAGTTTAAACTTTGTTTGAGAAGGAAAGCTAATTAAGAACAAACTGTTGTCATGAGACAAAGCCAAATGTCTAAAAACTAGGAGGTAAAAGTGTGATTTATATCTTTACTTTATAGTTTGCCTTTATTAAAGAGAGAGCTGTCTGAATGTATCCGTCAGTACACAGCTTTGTTTGTCATCGAGGAAAAGCCCTCAGGGAATTATTCCTCGTGTTGTGGGACAATCAGGTCTACGACGACCAAAATAATAAGAAGAAACAAAACAATATTGAGGCCTACTGACAGAATACATTGAGGAAAAGTGAATCAGCTGACATAATTAAATAGTATTCCACAAAATGTCTCACAGAGACGATCAGGAACAACAAAGGAACTAAAATCAGGAAGACTATTATCAATCACTTGATTTTTCGGTCATGAAGCTGAATATGAATATCTGGACCAGTAGAGCCTCCGCTTTACGAGGGTTTATTTATGAAGTCTGAGGAGCCGTCTAAATCTGTCATCAGTCAAGTCTCACAAATCACTAAATGACTATTGGTGAAAGAATGCTGATCATAAACAAGAGGGCTTCATTTCATGGAGTTTTCAATATAATTCAAAGACGTCCAGGAACTAAACGTACCACCCAGCAAAGGTCCGAACTTCATAATGTCAAAATTATGTCAATGATATAAAATCAGCGACGATTTATTGTCATATTCCAACGGATCCTCATACAACAGTTCATATGAAAGACATATGATGATTTAGACAACTAAACTACTTAGTTAGGTTGAGACAACTAAACTTCTTAGTTAGGTTTAGACAACTAAACGACTTAGTTAGGTTGAGACAACTAAACTTCTTAGTTAGGTTTAGACAACTAAACTACTTAGTTAGGTTTAGACAACAAAACTACTTAGTTAAGTTTAGACAACAAAACTACTTAGTTAGGTTTAGGCAACAAAACTTCTTAGTTAAGTTTAGACAACTAAACTACTTGTTAAGTTTAGACAACACAACTGCTTAGTTAGGTTTAGGCAACTAAACTACTTGTTAAGTTTAGACAACAAAACTACTTAGTTAGGTTTAGACAACTAAACTACTTAGTTAGGTTTAGACAACTAAACTTCTTAGTTAGGTTGAGACAACAAAACGACTTAGTTAGGTTTAGACAACTAAACTACTTAGTTAGGTTGAGAGAACTAAACTACTTAGTTAGGTTGAGAGAACTAAACTACTTAGTTAGGTTGAGAGAACTAAACTACTTAGGTTTAGGAAAAGATGTTTGGGTTAAAGGAACTACATAAGTTACATGAGAAATTAATTAAGACTAATTAATGACTTCTCATTCAACATGGGAAGTGAACTTCCTGGTTCATGATTACGTGGGTTACATAAGAATGGATTTTCATGGGATATCTACAAATTACAGCACATTTGTTTTCGTTGGAACAGCTATGAACGCTGTATGATGCTGGATACATTGGACTCATATTGAAAACAAAAATCTATCTTTACCATTAATACTAATAATTAGTAGCACACGTCAAGTGATGCTACATATTTGTAATAAGGTTTATTGTGGAGAAAGCTGTCGATCCAAATATGGTGAAAGTGTGCTGAGTCATGTCACTCACACAGTCAACAATGGATGTGATTGGCTCGTTGAGTAAAGATGAAAACAACAACGCTCCATGTAGATAATTATTTATTCTCTCATTATCAGTAATTATTCACAGGTGTGGATAGGACTACTTGTCACTACAGGGGACCAGTATTTGTGACTCATACTCAGTATACAGACGTGTACTTATACAACATGTTGAGATGTATATGTTTCTGCCCCGCAGCTCAAACGCAATAAGACCCCACCGGTTGTTAAAAAACATGGGATGTTCCTTAAATGGGGCGAATGAACAAGAATGGTAATGTGTGTGTGTGTGTGTGTGTGTGTTTGTGTGTGTGTGTGTGTGTGTGTGTGTGTGTGTGTGTGTGTGTGTGTGTGTGTGTCAGTGAGATGGACAGATGGGGTGAAAATGTCTGTGCTTGTGTTTATTGAGGTCATTTTCAATTTGCTGTTGGAGGGTTTTTGCCGCGAGGGCATGTAACACACAC
>NW_022284191.1:4490-4693 GCF_004355925.1 Anarrhichthys ocellatus
CACACACACACACACACACACAGGTGTCACCAGCCTGATAGGATCTTGTCAGTCAATCTGTCTCCCCCGGCTACCGAGCGCTTCGCCCTGCCTCCCAATCTAAACCTCCGCAGTGATTCATACCATCTACCTCTCTCTCTCTTGCTCTCTTTCCCCCTCTCTCTCTCTACCTCTCTCTCTTGCTCTCTTTCCCCCTCTCTCTC
>NW_022284192.1:0-4690 GCF_004355925.1 Anarrhichthys ocellatus
TGTGTGTGTGTGCGGGTACAGGTGTGTGATTAGAAGTGTGTGTGTGTACTTTTTGGCAGGGACGGTCTTGGTGAGGTTCCACAGTTTCAGTGTCTGGTCCTCTGACACGGTGACCAGACACGGCTCCACCGGGTGGAAGGCGAGCGCTCGAACCCCGTCGAAGTGGCTCCTCAGCGTGTACTTTGGGTTCCACGTCTTCCTGAACGAAGACTCCTTATTGGACGGCAGCTGGAGGGCCAAACAAGAAAACGACCGATAAGTGTCCCGACTTCAAACCGCGCCCGTGAACGCGTCCCAAATCGTCGAGCGCGTCTTACGTCGTAGCTGTAGTCCGTCTCGTCGTTGGTGACGGTGAGGTCGGCGAGGTCGCCCAAACCCAACACGCTCTCCAACACGTCGTCTGAGCCCAACAGGAAGGACTTCCCCCCCCCGGGAGGAAAGGGGAGGGGCTCCGCTGAGGAGACACAAGCAGACGTTAACTTAACAATATGAATATACACTTAAACAAACTACAGATACAACATGAACCCCACAGCAGAATATTCAAGGGTCTACAGAAAATAATAATCACTCCACCTCACAGGACGATCAAACAGATGATGTAACACACACAACTGATATATAAAATGAAGTAAATCAAAGCAAACGTGTAGCATTCATCACCTCGTCTGGTAATTAAAAAGCTCAAACAATCACTGAATTGGGAGAAGTGTTCCGCTTCTCTGTGTGTTATTTCACTGTTAAAATGAGGATGAGAATCCTTTAATCACATTGTTACTGTTAGCATCAGCTGTTAGCAGCAAAAGTCCCATTAAATAACGTTACATTGAGTTACACTGTGATGCGTTCAAGCTCTCAGTAAAATGAGGATGAAGGTGAATTATGACGTCATGATGTTGATGAGGATGTATCTTAGAGGTGGTTCTGACATTTAACCTGCAAACTTGACACAGAAAATAATCAGCAGCCTCATCAATAATAAAACTAATCCTTGACTATCAAATCTAAATTAGAAATTTGTATACAATTTTTAAGAGAACTTTTGAATAACAGATCACCAGATGTCCCTTCAGAAGTAACAACTCTTTTCTATCTGATCGGCTGATTCAAACTGATTATTGTTTTTTGAGGCTGTTTTTCAGAGTAAAACCTTGTGGTCTGGTCTGTGCTGGTCTGGTCTGGTCTGTGCTGGACCACTTCCTCTAACAGGGTCTCTTGACTCCAGTTAAACCACAACGTCCCGTGTCTCTCACCCCACTCCGTCCCGTCTCCGGAGCTCCGAGCCTCGCCCGCTCCCTCTCCGTCCTCCGCCGTCACCAGGAAGTCAAACTCCTTCAGAGCCTCCTCTGTGTCGGCGTCGTCCTCCGACGCCAAGCCCTCATTCCCCACCTGGAAGAGGAGGAAGAGGTCAAGGAGAGGAGAAGGAAAGAGGAGAGGAGGGAGGAGTGTGTGAGTGTACCTTGGTCTTGTGTTTCTTGGCTCGGTGGTGTTTGTCCGTGCTGATGTCGTCCATCAGGTCTCCCTCCTCATCCTCGTCTTCGTCGCTGTCCTCTGCGTTCTCCAGGAAGTTGAACGTCTCCAGAACGTCACCTGGACTCCTGGAAACAAACAGAGAGGTGTGTCTGTGTGTGCCTCCGCCTGTGTGTGCGTGTGCCTCCGCCTGTGTCTGCGCGCACGTGCGTGTCTCCGTCTGCGCGTGCGTGTCTCCGTCTGCGCGTGCGTGTCTCCGTATGTGTGTACCTCTTGCCATCCTTGCGGCGCTCCGTCCCGTTGATCAGGTGCTGCAGGTTCTTGTTCTCCACAGAACCGTTCTGCTCGGAGCCCGACAGGCCGAGCAGAGAGCGAACCCTCTGAGTACGAACGTCCAGGATGGTGTCCGTGTATCCTACTTCCTGCAGGTACCTGAACACACACACACACACACTTATATTCTATATATTATTATTGTTTGTTCTTATGGTATGAGCTGGTTCTAATGTATTCTTCGGTCTCATCGGGGTTTAAATTGATCTTTTAGTTTAAGGTGCTTCATAAATAAAGACATTATTGTTTTTTGGTCCTTCAGGCGACGCCATCAAATGTCTCGTTTTGTCCGAACAAAAGTAAAAAACATGAAAATATATTTTATTTACTGTAATTAAATAAATAACTTTAAAAAAAGAATTGATTAAGATGATTGTTGTCCAGAGACTCATGGTATTAAAGATGACACGTCTGATCCTGGTTCTCCAGGTTCTCTCAGCACAGGGTAGGAAATTTACATATTTTTTAGGGGGCAATTTTTGCCCCCACTGACTGAGATCCAGGGCATTTAAAAGAAATTGGGGGCACTTTTTGAAACTTGTGAAATAACATTTAACCTTTGTTCAAAATAATAAATATACTTAATTAGGCTTACAGAATATGCGCAATTGTCATCAAATGGCAATAATAAGACTATTAGGCAGTAGTCTACAGATTCAAAGTGTTTTCTTAGATTTTTTGAACAAAAAATCATATTCAATTTTATTCTTATTTATTTGTGGTTATTTATTGTTATTATTCAATTTTTTAAACAACTATTAACAATTATTAAGTCAACGATGCCTTGATTACATAGGCATTAGTCATTGTATGGAATTATTGAGAAGGATATCTTTATAGCACCTTAAAAATTTAAAAAATGTGCCATTTGAAGTTCAGTTCAGAGTTTTTACTTAGTAAAATATCTTAATTGACTGTCAGTCAGGTGTTATTCATTAGCAACCCTCAAATCAAAGAATAAAGACACTTTACACACAATTTAGGTGTATTTTCCCTTTAACTCACGAGATGCAGCATGTTTTATACTTAATGTGAATATAATTCATACTTTGTTGGCATCTTATTCTGAAAACCGGATGTTCGTCTGAAGAAACCGGATGTTGTCTCACGTTAATCTTTCCGCTAACTTGCAAAGTCCTTCGCTCGCTCCTGAGCTGTGCCGTTTGAATGCGTTTACCGTGAATGTCAGCATATAGGTGCACTAACATGTAAGTGTCTGCTGAGTTGACCGCAGTCTCGCAGTCACAGGTCTGATTAAGACGCGCTCCATTTATTTATTCGTTTAGAAAGTTCGGGGGCATTTTTTGCCCCTCTCCTAGTGATATCAGGGGCAAAATTATATTTCTTAGGGGCAGTTTTGCCCTTTGCCCTCGTGTATTTCCGACGCTGTCTCAGCAGCATCGTCTACATGAACAAAGACCTTTAGATGAATGAAGGAGTGAACTCTGGGGCTCTTACTGTCGGAGGAGTTGTCTCCCTTGTTTCCAAGTGAGCTGACTGTTGGCGGGAACAGCAGAGACCTCGGAGTCTTTGGTGTCTGAGAAAGAGGAAATATACTGATCAATACGAGCGGATCCATCAGAACCGGAACGTTCTAGAAACCTCCTGGAGATTAAAGTTCTCCAAAAAACAAAAACCCAAAAGAAAACTGGATGAGTTCAGGTGTCAGGACAGAAAAAAAGTATTTCAAACATTGAGGAGAAGAGGAAGAGGAAGGAGAAGGAGAAGAAGATCTTTCTGCGTTTCTTTCACATCACTGACCTGATTCAAAGCTTGGCATCTTCATCTCTCCTTGGTTCAACTCCGTTCCATATTTTAACTTGTGGTATTTTGCTCTGAGGAAAACAATATAATATAAATATGAATATCTATATATTGAGAAGAGAAGTTTCCCAGCAGCACATGAACGCACCACAGCAGACCTTCAGTCAGATAAATCATTGTATTGATATTAAGATATTCATTTCTTACCTTTCCTGTTTTAAAGCGTATTCTAACATTTTGATTCTTCTGACCAGGTCGTTCTTCAGGTTCTCCTGACCTTTCCTCTCCCCCTGAAGGAACGCTATCCTCGCCTGTTGACACAACACACAGCTGATGAGTCCACGAGGTCGCAGGTGAAACCATGACCTCGCAGGTGAAACCATGACCTCGCTCCGTACGAAGCAGACACACCTGTGAACCTGTGATGAGAGGTTTCAAGTTGAGTACGTTGTACATATAAAGTACGACAACACGCACGTTCACATGAGAGCTGAATGAGTCTATCATGCATCATCGAGTAGCAAATATCTTTACAATGAAAATCATATTTTCTGGGTCAGTTTTTCTTTGCGTGATAGTAAACTGAAAATATTTAGTTTTTAGGGTTTTTGGTCAAATTTAAATGGATTAATCCTGTAAATAAATTGCAGATTTATCGATAATGAAAATGAGCGTTTGTTTCAGCCCTGTATAATAATAATACATCACAGTACATTATGATATATATTATAACTAGCAGAGGGTTCATTACAGTGGACACGGGACAGAGGACACGGGACGATAGCGATCATCACCCCAAACCTCTGGACCACCAGGAAGCCCCAGAACCAGATCTGCATCCGCTTCAGGACGTCTAACAGGATCAACATCAGTGATCAAAGGGGTTCCATTCAAAACAGACATTTAAATTCATTCCATCATTTCAACCACACCTCCTGTCTGTCTGCCTGTCTGTCCATTATCTGTCCGTCTGTCCTCCACCTGTCTCACCTACCACCTGTCTGTCTGTCTGTCTGAGAGCAGCTGCTCCTGAAACTAAACCCTGCTGAAGGCAGAGGAGGCTGAAGATCTATTTATACACAAACAGGGTGACCATGGCAACAAGGGGGGGGGGGGGGGGGGG
>NW_022284193.1:0-4687 GCF_004355925.1 Anarrhichthys ocellatus
AATAAAACATAAATATGCAACAGATTAGGCAAATCCAAAATCCACAGCCTTCAATGAATCCTCTAAGCCTTTTTTTTTTCTTTTTTAGCTTTCTCCATCTATTTCTCTCTGACGTTGGCTCTACATGTCACCGCCCACTGCATAAATCCATATTTTGTTGGCCATTTCTCAACAAGAGATTAATGCAGTTTTGTGTGGTATTACAGATACATTTCGGATTAGTATGACAACAGAAAATGTTGTCAGGTTTTCACATTTCGAAGCGCTTAACATATCTGCAGTGTTTCCATGGTATATCATAATACCATAAGCAATACTTTCCCTGTTTGTGCTTCAGCTACATGTGACTGGGTGAGGGCAAAGCATCAGTACAGAGTCCGGCCCTGTTTGTAGCTAAATGGGCATGCATGTGAATCTCAGGGTCAGGGATGCAGATAGTATGAGCAAGAAAGCTGTTGATTCCTATCGCAACAGACAAACAAGTGTCACCGTTCTCAATTTATAGCTCGTCACCGTTACATGTTTTTCCTTTCACATCCTTGTATTTTAAGGTCCAAGTTTACTTTTTAAGCCAGGTGATATTCTATGTGATGCTACTTGTGTTGTTTTCCAACCTGCAATAGTACAGGAGTTCTGCATGGCTGACTACAAATCACAGCACTCTACTCCATAAGTCTCTCCCTCCCTGCTGTCATCAGTGTCCCTGAAGTGTGTTTAATGGCAGTGCTGTACGAGAGCAAATAAAAAGAGATGGGGAGAGAAAGAGAGAAGCATTCTCATCCAGAGTGTCATGAAAAGAGAGACGGGTGGAGTCCGACTAATCAATAGCTGCTGCACTAAACACTTATTTGCCGACTTATTAAAGTCCAGTGGATCTTGTCCTTTCTCATCAACATACAGAGTCTCTTTACCATCAGCTCCCTTTCCTAGTCTGACAATAACAAATGACACGTTGACCTTTCAGGGTACGATTCACCTGGTTTTGCTAGAGAAGTGAGGACTCAAGTCACAGCAGGCGTTCGCTCCACTTTTGCTCTCTCTTCTCACTATGTGTCATCTGAAACCTCTCGGGCCAGATTTGATGGTTTATCTTGGAAACCTTGCTGAAGATAAGTTTGATTTGAGGGAATTTCCAGGTGTTACTATCTGCCAGTATATTGTAACTGATATGAATGTGCAAGTGTCTTGAGGGGGATAGCTAGCCTCGTGCAGTAGTAGTTGAAAGACTTCGAGTCTCAATGAAATTTTACAAGACAAAGTCAAATATTTAAAGAAAGTAAGAAAAATGACTTCCCAGCAGTCAGGTTGGGAACCACTGGCCTAGTTGGTTCCTATTTCCAAGTAATAGGGTGTTGAGTACAATTGCTTTCAGATAACACAACAAAAAATGTTTTTTTACTTAAATATAGTCTTTGAAATTAAATAAAACTTGAAAATGAAAAGCTTTTCAAAAAGCAAGCAAGTATTGCACAGACAAATCTCCTTGTACCCTTTAAAAATGATCAACTCACTAGTACACCCCAGAGGAGAAATCTACAGCGGAGGTTTTCAGAGGAAGCAGCTGCTGTTGGACACATTCCTATTTGTCTTTGTTTATAACGTTGTGGTACTGCATCTAGTAGAAGAGCATTTTGTGCTCATCATTTTTTACTTTGTTGGCATTGAGATAAAAGGTGCATCAGTCTATGAAATCAGGCTTGTTGTTTTGGACAAGTGACAGTTAATCAACAATACCCGTTCCAAGGTGAAGGAGGCTGTGTGAGTGTCAGCAAGATGCTGCATTCATGTTCAAGCTCACAGTTCTGGTGGGCTCAAAAAAAACAAAAACCTTCAAGAGCCCCATTGAACTGAGAGACCACAAGAATGGGACCATGGTGGTCTTAGTGCCTGGTGTATCTTATTAGTATGCAATGCTATACCCAGAGCAGCGCTGCTTAGCCTCTAAATACCCCCTTATTGACGTGGACAACATGGAACATGACAAACAAGAAATGAAATAATATTTCTTAATAAAGAAAAAAAGCATTTCACTCTTACACAATAAAACTCAGCTCTCAAATCAAAAACATAAGCTTTAAAATGTCAGGAAGCATTAAAAATATATCTAAAAAAACCTCCATTATGTACAGTGTTTAGCTATTCTAAAACACAAGAGTCATCATATGGTTCAGGTTCAGGGGCGAGGAGCCTGACACACAAATTCAAAAACAAATGTGTCTATTCTCTATCAGGTCAACTGATGCAATAATTTAAAGACAACGAGAGCCTAAACTAAAAACTAAATCTTGTGGCAGGGGCTGTATAAAACAAACAAGATCTGGACAGAATGACATGCAAACCAATAGCAACAATACTAACAATCACTCAGACAAACTGACGTCCAAAGGGACGATGGTAAATAACATTAAAACACACACACACTTATTGAGGGAGGGGTTTGAGTGTGTCGATCTTTGAATATGCTCAGGAGTTTCTATATGTTTGGTAGTTCAAGGAGTCCAGGCAGGAAACACAGACGGACTATAAATGTTCCTTCTAAGATGAGTGTCCGGTGAAGTTGTCTCTATGCATGGTAGATCTTGTGGTCGTACTCTGTTGTAGAGCAGCTGTGAGGAGAGGCCATTACTCTGTGAATGGGCGCGGGGATGCTGCTGCGGTGTTGGTGGTTGTCGGTCAGCGTCAGGTTCAGCAGGCTGGTGCAGGTGGGCAGGTAGACGTACTGCACGTGCTCCACCTCCGACCGACACACGGGACACATCTGAGGGTAGAGGAAAGAAAAAGTGTTGAGAGTTTGAATTAGTTTATTCTCCAATATTGAGCTAATTTAGGCTTTGAGCCAAAGTGGTTCAACTAATGCAGTCAAGTTGTGAACCCAATGGCAATATATTTTGGCATGCTTAGGATATCTCCTCAAACATTAATTTCATGGCCACATTACACCAAGTTAACATTTGTACCAGTATTGTAATGCGTGATAAAGTGGGTCAAAGCATACGTTGCCAGTAAACACGTGGCTTAAAACCAAGGAGGTGTCAAAGCCAGCAAAACGGTGCATGCTAAGAGAATGTGTAACCGCAATTGCTCAGTGGCACAGCAACTTGCTCTCTCATCAAATGAGCTGTGAAGAGTAATGTTGACTGCCATCAAGGCAACTAATTAGGCACCTCTCAGGTCATCCGTCTGTTATTCAAGATCCAACGACATCGTGACAAATAGACAGTAACAGGCAAGGCCAGCTCAATCATGAAAAAGGTGTAATGGATAGCTATAATTGGAAAATGGGTTTCACAATCATGCTGAAAGCAGCGGAACTTTACTTCTCGCCTTCTGGAGTTCCTACCGACTCATGCGTCAATTAGCTGGGTGTGAAGAAGAGACTCACCTGCAGCTGATTTGCACAGGCCTGGCAACACACCATGTGTCCGCAGGGGCAGAACGCAGCATCTATCTCCTCCTCGCAGCAAAGCATGCACAACAGGGCCTCTCTGAGCTTCTGCAGCCGCTCCTGCAGGGCTCGGCCCTGCTGGCAGCTGCCGCAGTACATCCCGTCGTCCGGCTGGTCGTCCCGGCTCGGGGAGCGTGAAGGAGATGAGCGTCCGTCGCTGCCATTCACCAGGTCCACGACACCGGAGTTGTAGAGCGAGCGGCGGGCGTGGTTGTAAACCTCCTTGGAGGTGCGTCGGATGTCGAACACATACTTCTTGCCCAGGTTTTTATTACACTTAAAATATTCATTTATTAGATATTTTCTCAATACAAATGTATGAGTTTTAATTTGAAATATTTCCTAATTGGTACAGTAAAAATGTCTAATATTCAGTATGGGTGGAGTCAACGATGTCCTCAACACATACATATCAGTCATTGTCTGGAATTATTGAGAAAACTGTTTTTATTACACTTCAAATATTCATTTATTAGATAGTTTCTCGATTCAAATGTATGACTTTTACTTTGAAATATCTCTTAATTGGTACAGTCAAAATGTCGTATTTTCTCTATGGGTGGAGTCAACGATGCCTTGATTACATATACATCAGTCATTGCATGGAATTATTGAGAAAAATATTTTTGTAGCAGCTCAAATATTGTGATATTAGCCTTTTTTTGTCCTCAACATGAATTCATTAGTCATTGTGGGGAATTATTGAGAAAAACATTTTCATAGCACCTTAAAAACTTCAGAAATTTGCCATTTGAAGATATAAATTCAGTTCAGAGTTTTTGCTTCGTAAAAATTGACTGTCAGTCAGGTATTATTAATTTCCAGCAACCCTCAAATCAAAGAATAAATACACTTTACGCACAATTTAGGTGTATTTTCCCTTTAACTCACGAGATGATGGTATCATTTTTTATACTTATTGGAATATAATTCATTTAATCTCATTTCATTATGCAATATGTATTCTTTGTTGGCATCTTATTTTGAAAACCGGATGTTCGTCTGTAGAAAACCGGAAGTTTTCACGTTAATCTTTCCGCTAACTTTGCAAAATCCTTCATCTCGCTCACGTCCTGTGCCGTTTGGTTGCGTTTACCGTAAGTTTCAGCGTATAGGTGCACTACAATTTAAGTGTCTGCTGAGTTGACCACGGAGATCTGAGTGTCTGCTGACTTGACCGCAGTCTTAACAGAGACCTTATTTTATAACTTCTTTGTCTTGGTACCACTTATTTTCCCACGG
>NW_022284194.1:0-4686 GCF_004355925.1 Anarrhichthys ocellatus
AGGGTTTTCAGATACGCCCATATGAATGAGTGCAGGATGGCCAAGCGTAAATCAAGCAGGTAAATGACTGTATAAGGTACGGAAGCGCATTTGCAAACTGAATGTGTTGAAGAAAATCATCATAGGATCGAACTGAACACATTCGGTGTCATAAGAAAATGGTTTATATAACTTGTTATGTTGAACACATTTGGTTACATAAAAACATTCTTAGAAAGTGATTAAGGCGCGCCAGACAAATTGTAATATATCACTCCAATTTGTATCCAAACATTTCCCGTACACGAATCGTGTGTTCTACCAAAAGGTTATCTTGACCCAGACGAAGACATGAGAGCATGACATAATGAGGAGACCAGATGTGCTTTGTTTGTGGTTCAACCAACTGGTTTGATTGGTGGAAAGTGACTTAAGGGGGATGAATTTTGACTATAAGAGTAAGCTGTGAAAAGTAACACATTGGATTTGTTTAACTTGTTGAATGTTGGCTTGTGCTTATTAAAACACTTCCCGCTGGGTTGCAACTTCAATTCGCCGTCTCTTCTCGTCATTTAGCCACAACAAATGACAAATACTTGTGTGTGATATCTGAATAAGTAGTCTAAACGAGCGGCCTGGCCGCGATTCAATCTGATTGAGTGGCTTGGATGAGAGTAGCTTGAACGAGTGCATATAATCTGAATTGTGTAGTTCAGGTGAGAAAGTAGTTTAAACGAGAAGTAGTCTCAACGAATTGTTTAGATGAGAGTGTAGCTAATCGACTGAGTTGTGTGGTCAAGCTAGTGGCGTCGTAGACGGATTATCAGATCGTCGAGTGAGCTGAGCAGACTAAGTGTTGCGAGTGAATTACGTGAAGTCAACGACGGTGGTTTCATTGTCTCACGGTTGCGGCTTGGGTTCAGTGTACCGACGGCTCAAATGTGCAGGTGGAAATGATTTTGTGACGAGCTTAACAGTAGCCAAACATAGCGAATTACCCTATCGAGAATCGAGTGTTCCTTCGCTTGAGGAGACAGATTTTCGGGAAGTGGTTCGCTGGTTTTAACTGGAGTTCACGGGGACTTAATTTGGGGTGGGTAAAGGGAAGTAGTAACTGTTGTATTTCGTTATAAATGTTGTTGCATTGTTGAAAATGGCATTGTAAAGGAGATTATTGTGATAAAATACGGCGTGAATGAATTGGTTGAACCGGAGGCTGCAAACCTGCTCCGGTGTTTAGCCCTAGATAACTAGATAAGAGGAGATTAGAAAAATAAAATAATTAGTGAAAAGCCAAGGCCCGGTCTCTAGTGAGATAAAGAACGTGTGGATTCGGCATGCTATTGAGTTAAGACTGCGGTGCTTTGTGTGTGTTGACTGAAGGCACGCAGTCGCCGTTAGCCTGGCTGTTGTGTTGGCTGCAGGCATGTGTTCGCAGTTAGCCTAACCCAGGGGTCGGCAACCTGCGGCTCGGGAGCAGCATGCGGCTCTTCAGCCCCTCAGTTGTGGCTCCCTGAGTCTACATCCACACTAATACGTTTTTGTTAAACGATCTCCGTCCACACGACGTTTCAGCATCGTTTTCTAAATCAGTGGTCCCCAACTGGGCAGCGGACCGGTACCGGGCCGTGGATCATTTGGTACCGGGCCGCACAGAAAGAATAAATATTATATTATTTCCGTTTTATTGATTATCAGAGTCTGAAAGATGTTTTATTTTGAAAAATGACCGGATTCTCTCGCAATTTCACCCACCTGTGCCTCTTGTCACATGTCAAGACGCTTGTCTCGGTCACGTGATACGTTACCTCAAAAATGAAGCCCGCAAACTAGCAAAAATGAGTAAAACACTTTTGGAGAGCTTCTTTGCAAAGGCCCACCAAGGAGACAGAAGAAGAGCCGACAACTTCCAAGAAAAAGAAAGCTTCATTTAACAGACAATACCAGGAGTCTGATTAAATATCAGGAGTAATTCTGACGCGCCAAGCCCGCTCTGCAGTATATGTGGCGACAGAGGAAAATCAGCTGCTGGAGATTGCAAATGGCGGTGGCCTTAAAAGTATGTTTGAGACAACAACTCTGCTGATGTTTTGGATTAAAATCAAGGCTCAATATCCTGAGATTGCCACTAAAGCACTGAAAACCATGCTTCCATTTCCAACATCCTCTTTGTGAAGCGGGATGTTCTGCAGTGACGGCAATCAAAACAAAATGACAGAGTAGACTGGACATCAGGAACACACTGCGGGTGTCATTGTCTCCCATTACCCCCAGATGGGACCGTCTCGTTGCAGAGAAACAAGCTCAGGGCTCCCACTGATTCAGCGTTATTATGAGTTGTATTTATTTATGCATTTTGTATTTGTTTTCATGCCGATCATTTTGTTTTGTCGTGTTTTTCCGCAACACCTTGAAGGCCGGTCTGTGAAAATATTGTCTTACATGAAACCGATCCGTGGTGCAAAAAAGGTTGGGGACCCCTGTTCAAATGATCTCCGTCCAGACACAAACGCCTGAAATCGAATATCATGTGAATTCACGTACACTGGGCATGCGGGTGGGTGCCGGTGTAAACAAGAAGTGGATTGGTTGCTCAAAGCCGCTAACGTGACTTCAGACGGCCGCTCCGTAGGTCTGATAACGCCGCTGGACACGCTGCTCGCTCCAATAACAGCTGCTTCCTCCGTAATAATGCAGACTTTAACTGGACAACAGCTGCTAGTAAAGACAACAAGGTCAGTAATACCTGACCTTAAATCAAAATGTTTTAATATTTTGTCAACTAAAATGTGCGTCACATCCTATTACACCTGTCAAGCGCCTTTCCCTGCGGGTGGCTAATCATGATTTGCAGACCCCCGCCCTCAGTAAACTATCAATGGATGAATCCAAAAAAATAAAAGTCACGGAGGAAAATGGAGAGTTTAATTCAGCGTGGACGTATCCATTTGCTTTCACTGCCAACGATGCTGGCTTACCTGTATGCTTGACATATGCAAAAAATGTAATGTTGAAAGTCACTTCCAGAACAAGCACACAGCATTTGCTGAAAAGTATCACGCTGGAGATGATTTTTTAACTGCTGCAGCAAACTCTCCTCTTCATAAGAGTTTGATATTGTTCGAACTGGTAAAATAGCAATACAATGTCAAGAATTGTCTTTATTATTGTTCTATAATTTCATAAATACAACAAACTATAGTTTTTGGATATATAATATAACTATATATATAACTTTATAAGCTGTGATATCAAATAGCTTTTGCGGCTCTAGACAAATTTTATTTGGTGTAAAATAGAGCAAAATGGCTCTTTGGATAGTAAAGGTTGCCGACCCCTGGCCTAACCTGTTGTGTTAGCTACGGCACATGTGGTAAGCACATGTGTCACGGCTCCACTGTGACCTCAGCTTGTCTCCCCTCTGTGTGTGTGTGTGGCTTGAGTGCGACTGCAATCATCCGGCACCTGGGCTCATCTCCTCACCTGACAACAATTACACCATCATCACCTTCAGCTCAAATACCCCGGCTTCCTGCAGTCTCATCGCCAGATTGTTCCTTCAGCTCAGTGGTAGCTACAACCTCGGCCCGTTGAGTTTAAAACTTTGTCTTCGAGCAAGTTAGCCTTTTTGACGTTTTCAACTAACTTGTGTTTTCCCTCTGCCTCAGCGATTCCCGTGCCACGTCGCCGCCCAGACGCCGCACACACTGCCTCGCTGCTCCACCTGCATGCTCCACCTGCATGCTCGACTGGCTCCACAGACAAGCAAAATAAAACCCCTTTTTTTCACCAACTCTGCTGTCCCAGTGTCTGCGTTTGGGTCCAGAACAAGCCGTCCGTAACAGAATGTCCTTTTACAAAAAATAGAAGGAAAACGAAGAGAAGATGGAAAAGATGTAGACAAAGAGAAAGAATTCAGAGAACTGGAACGCGCCAGAGCAAATCTGCAACCGCAGATAGAAGCAAAGAGGAAGTAAAGAAAAGCAAAGAGGAAGTGAAAAAGAGGGGACAAAGACGAAGAATACACTAGGACACTAACTAAAATGAGTCGAGTTTTTGTTTTCACAGGTGACGAACGCAGAGGCAGCTGTGGATAGTCCACGGACGTAAGTGGTGCTGACCAACAAGGTGGACCGGCCCATGGGAAGTTAATTTGATAGCCAAGTGTATATAGATGCCATAGGTGTACCATGGGGGGTGCCAAATTAATTTAAAGCCAGAAATCAAATATCTGCAGGTTTAGAATCTGTTTTCTTTTGGTGGGTGTCAATCAATAAAAATGTTGATTGGATTAATTACATATATTATAACCAGCAGCGTTTTGTAAACTTCACTCGTGAGCAGGTAGATAAAACTAGTTTAATGACCTGGCAGAATAGAATGGCATTAGATATAATTTTAGCAGGGAGAGGCGGAGTTTGCAAAATGTTTTGGATATGACTGGTTAGTTAGGCAAGGATACCCTTTGACCAGTAAGTGAAATAAAGGCTTCTAGTAGCACCCCTAGTGGTGGATATTATATGTTACAGTATATTTACTTATAGAAGTTTAAACCAAAAAGCATAGTCATTAGATGTATTGAACATTGTAAGTATAGTCATTGGATGTATTGAACACTGTGAAGAAGATTTGCTGAAATGTATTAAGTATTAGGTCAGATAGGGTTTTCAGATACGCCCATATGAATGAGTGCAGGATGGCCAAGCG
>NW_022284195.1:0-4684 GCF_004355925.1 Anarrhichthys ocellatus
GAAGTCTTTAAAGACTGAGAGAAGTCCTAAAGACTGAGAGAAGTCCTTCAAGAACACATTCAAAGACGTCATATGGAATCATTTTTAACTGTTGACTGACATGTTGTGAATGAATAATAAAAGAACAATGATAATGAATTAATTGAATTGATAATTAAAGTAATTTACAGCCCTAAAATTAACATGAAAGGTGACATAAACAAGTTACAGATGTGTATTTTTCTATGAGGAGCATCACCTCATGCTGCATTCTGATTGGTCGGACTGTAGATTGTAGCAGAAGTCACATTGTGAGAATTTGGTCCAAAATTAGACTAAACTTTTCAACTGGGAGATCCTGAACATATACCTCTAGTTTCTTCTTCATCCTCCTCTTCTCACCTCCATCCATCCCCTCTCTCTCTCTCTCTCTCTCTCTGTCTCTCTCTCTCTCTCTGTCTCTCTCTGTCTCTCTCTCTCTGTCTCTCTCTCTGTCTCTCTCTCTCTCTCTCTGTCTCTCTCTCTCTCTGTCTCTCTCTCTCTCTCAGTGAAGTCAGCTCCAATTCATTTATTACGAGCTGTAAACAAAACAGATCCGACACACAGAGCTTCACCGAGCGTCACACAGGTCGATCAAAACAACAGAGGACGGAAATACACCTCCTCCTCCTCCTCCTCCTCCTCTCCCTTTTTCATCCCCCTCTCCATCCCCTCCAGGCGGTTCATCCATCCTGCCCACTCAGAGACAGAAATAGACTGATGGAGAGCAGGAGAGCTCTGCTGGGAGATGACCACTGGACACACACACACACACACACACACACACACACACACACACACACAGGGTGTACTGTATAGGTGGACTTGATTCACAGCTCGGTTCATATTTATATGCAGCTGTTTTCGATGGTCCACTTTATTAGGTACATGGAGCCTCTCACCGTGATGAACAGCAGGATTTACTGCAGGTTTCTGACAGACTGCATCAGTTTCAGTCAGGTGTTCGTCATCAGCTGAGAGTGTTACACAGACTCACATCTCCATCAGCTTTATTGAACAAGTATGTGTTGACATACGAGGGATGTTTGGACTTTCACCCAGGACACAGGTGTTCACATCCCGTGTGACACTAAGCTTATGTTGAGTTATTATACGGCAGGTTTTTATATGACTTAACTAATGTTGATTACGTAACAAGCACACCTATATTACCTGAACCGCGATCTATCCTATGAACTAAGTAACTTATGTTGGAAGTGTATTTTTGAAACAATACTATATGTGTAACGAGGGAAACTGAACCTTTTAGACATAAGCTAATGAGCCAGTGGCGGCTGTCCAATAGAGGGCCATGGGGCCTGGCCCCACCTTGAGCCACACAAAAAAAAAAAAAATTTAAAAAATAAATAAATTATAATAATCATAAATTATACAAATTGTCAATATTTGTGTTTTTGAACTATGGAATGTACCCAGTAATATGTGTAAAATATGATATCTGCGCAGAATATATGCTTTTCCTGCTCGTCCTCTCCGCTGTGTGCACAACACGTCTCACACCGCGCAGCTAGGGGGCCAAATCGTTTTGGCCCAAAAGAGGCGGGTCTATGAAGCAGTTTAGCCAATTGCTGATTAAAGATATAAATGAGTGACATACAAGTTAGCCAATCAGCGCCCTCAAATACATTCAGCGAGGGGGCCAAACCGTTTTGCCCCCCTAGCTGCGCGTTCTCGTCAGGAGAACTCTCTACAGGCGAGCGCGAGCCTCCAAGACCCGTTTGAGAGGAGAACTTTGACGGAGATTCTGCAGACCAAAGAGCTGATATCAGATCAGCCTGACCTCACAATCAGACTAGCGGGAAAGGGAAGCAGTACATGAAGCTTCTCCACTAGCTGAACACCAGACAGGTTTGGCTAGCTGGATGACGTCATGCTAATAACTTATTTAGCTTTTTAAAACAACGGGGACAGATCCAGCACGGACAGTTAGGGAGTGAGGGATGAGGAGGTAAGGACACATGAGAACACCAGGGTAGGGAGTGAGGAGGTAAGGAAACATGAGAACACCAGGGTAGGGAGTGAGGAGGTAAGGAAACATGAGAACACCAGGGTAGGGATTGAGGGATGAGGAGGCAAGGACACATGAGAACACCAGGGTAGGGAGTGAGGGATGAGGAGGCAAGGACACATGAGAACACCAGGGTAGGGAGTGAGGGATGAGGAGGTAAGGAAACATGAGAACACCAGGGTAGGGAGTGAGGAGGTAAGGAAACATGAGAACACCAGGGTAGGGAGTGAGGGATGAGGGGGTAAGGAAACATAAGAACACCAGGGTAGGGAGTGAGGGATGAGGAGGTAAGGAAACATGAGAACACCAGGACACACATGGAGAACTCTGTCAAGCTACATATTGGGCAAAGTGAACATCTTTTCTTCTACGTAGTTGTGCTCAGTCTCGTCTGCTTAACGTGGTCATGGAGACATCAACATTTAATTGAGATGGTAGATTAACAGTGAAAACTCATCATAGCTTAATTTAACATCAGTATTCATAATTACACTTCATGTTTACTTCTCCTGATCTTTACCTCCTATAACAAGGTCCATAGGGGCATCTCAATAAATAAACATGTTATATTATTTAAGTGTTATTTACTGCTTTTTTTCGTGTTGGAATAAATGTTAAATATTTAACTGCAAAGTAGTAATGCGTGTTTCATACTTTAATTCTTTTGCATGAAATCATACTGGGATGTTTGCTGAAATTGATAGGATGGCCCTACCTAGAACATGTTCCACCAGCCGCTACTGTAATGAGCTAAACGCTAACACCAGCTTTTGTGCATTTGAATCTTGAAAGGTGCAGTGAAACTACACAAAGAGGAACAGTGTGTTTTGTGAACAGTTCAATTTAAATCATTTAACAGCATCGTCTTTTTCTCAGGGAGAGATTTCCAATTAAAATACAAAAGTTTGTAACGTGATTGAACCAGACCTGTAAAGACCACGTTAGGGATTCAGGAGTCCTGTCACAAAGTCAGACGGCCAATCAGCTTCCAGATCAGTGCTGACGGCTGCAGACAACCAGATTTGAATTTTGCAAATGATTTCCTCTGAGATTTGGATCAATGTCACATTAACACACTCTCTCTCTCTCTCTCTCTCTCTCTCTCTCTCTCTCTCTCTCTCTCGTAACACATTACTTCGGTCCTAACTCTAACCTCAAACGTTGAAACCAAAGTCTGAACCCTTAAACTGGACTATGAAGACGTGGACCAGCAGAAAAAGATCTTCCAGCACTTAGACTGTGTCGCACCAACAAGGATTCATTTAATCTCAGACTCGTTCTAATCAGAGTTGAGCAAAAGGTTTTAATGATGAAATCCATGTTTAAAAGGAAGCAGAGCTCTGTTGCACTGTTAAAAACGAGTCCCTGTTTCGTAAATACAGGTTTAAACCACATGGAGACGCTTGCTGACCCAAATGAAATGAAATAATGAAATACATGTGTTTGCTGTCAGGACGTAAAGAGTGGGCTATAAAATCAAACGGGGGACACTGTGGGCTGCTGCTGAACTAAAGGTACAAGCAGCTTTAAAGCACATATTGTGATGGTTCTCATGTCTTCACGTGTCCATAGAACAGAAACACTGAAGGACATATTCTTAAGTTTTCTGCCTTTTTTCACATCAGTCAGAGTTGTGTGTCCACTCAGAGCCACCGTACCTACAAACGTCCTCATCCAACGATCCGATAAACTGATTAACTTTCTCCATTCGTCTCCCAGCACAAAACATTGAGGACAAGAATGTAGAGAATACAGAGAAGTGATCTTCCGGCTGCGTCCACACTGACACGTCTTGTTTTAAAGTGAAAACCATCTCCGTCCACATGAGCGTTAAAGGTGGAGCTTGATACTTAACGTCTTCCTCTATATTTATTTTTCAAACTGCAGGTTTTGCTCTTTCTCTCTCTCTCTCACATCTATTTAAAAATGAGCACTTACAAATCAAAGTTTACTAGATTATGGGTCAATAAAGTTGTGAACACACGTCTCTCACTCAGTTTGGTTGTTGTCCGTTCTCACTCGTCTCTCTGCTGGAGGCTGAAGTCTCTGTCCTAGTGGAGAGCGTTTATGCTTTTGTTCCTTTACAGTTTCTATGTAAACTTCACAAGTTGTGCAGAACAAAGTAAGGATAGATACGTAAAGGAAAGTCTTTCATTTTGTGTCCATCGCCCTCCTTAAACCTTCAGAAAAAATATAAGTTTGGTTTGTAAAGGCCTCAATACTCTAAAATATAGTGATTCGTTGTATTCAGTAAAATCTACATTTACTATTGGCGACATACATTAGTTATTGAAGTTATTATTTATTGTTCCGGTGGGAAGATAAAGCACTCTGAACATGTTTCAGTGTAAAAACAAACAGCTGACTAAACAATCTCTGGTCTCTCTGCTAACTTTGTTCTTCTTACAAATGAACCAACAAAATATATATATCGACAATAAGATCAGGAGAAATGTTACAGTGAGACAATATTTCACAATAAGAGGGTTCTAAAGGTCGACAGGATCAGAGAACAAATATCTGAGGGTAAAAAATCTAAAATCAGACATTCATCAGCAACCCTGGAATTTATTAATCAATCAACCGACCAATCAACCAATCAACCCATCAACCAATCAACCCATCAACCAATCAACC
>NW_022284196.1:0-4684 GCF_004355925.1 Anarrhichthys ocellatus
GGGGGGGGGCAATCACTTTTTCACACAGGGCCATGTAGGTTTGGATTTTTTTTCCCCCTTAACAATAAAAACCTTCATTTAAAAACTGCATTTTGTGTTTACTTGTGTTATCTTTGTCTAATTTAAATTTGTTTGATGATCTGAAACATTTAAGTGTGACAAACATGCAAAATAATAAGAAATCATGAAGGGGGCAAACACTTTTTCACACAACTGTATGTGTATGTATATACACTGCTCAAAAAAATAAAGGGAACACTTAAACAACACAATGTAACTCCAAGTCAATCACACTTCTGTGAAATCAAACTGCCCACTTAGGAAACAACACTGACAATCAATTTCACATGCTGTTGTGCAAATGGAATAGACAACAGGTGGAAATTATAGGCAATTAGCAAGACAGACACCCACAATAAAGGAGTGGTTCTGCAGGTGGTGACCACAGACCACTTCTCAGTTCCTATGCTTTCTGGCTGAAGTTTTGGTCACTTTTGAATGCTGGCGGTGCTTTCACTCTAGTGGTAGCATGAGACGGAGTCTACAACCCACACAAGTGGCTCAGGTAGTGCAGCTCATCCAGGATGGCACATCAATGCGAGCTGTGGCAAGAAGGTTTGCGGTGTCTGTCAGCGTAGTGTCCAGAGCATGGAGGCGCTACCAGGAGACAGGCCAGTACATCAGGAGATGTGGAGGAGGCCGTAGGAGGGCAACAACCCAGCAGCAGGACCGCTACCTCCACCTTTGTGCAAGGAGGAACAGCAGGAGCACTGCCAGAGCCCTGCAAAATGACCTCCAGCAGGCCACAAATGTGCATGTGTCTGCTCAAACGGTCAGAAACAGACTCCATGAGGGTGGTATGAGGGCCCGACGTCCACAGGTGGGGGTTGTGCTTACAGCCCAACACCGGGTAGGACGTTTGGCATTTGCCAGAGAACACCAAGATTGGCAACTTCGCCACTGGTGCCCTGTGCTCTTCACAGATGAAAGCAGGTTCACACTGAGCACAAGTGACAGTCGTGACAGAGTCTGGAGACGCCGTGGAGAACGTTCTGCTGCCTGCAACATCCTCCAGCATGACCGGTTTGGCGGTGGGTCAGTAATGGTGTGGGGTGGCATTTCTTTGGAGGGCCGCACAGCCCTCCATGTGCTCGCCAGAGGTAGCCTGACTGCCATTAGGTACCGAGATGAGATCCTCAGACCCCTTGTGAGACCATATGCCGGTGCGGTTGGCCCTGGGTTCCTCCTAATGCAAGACAATGCTAGACCTCATGTGGCTGGAGTGTGTCAGCAGTTACTGCAAGACGAAGGCATTGATGCTATGGACTGGCCCGCCCGTTCCCCAGACCCGAATCCAATTGAGCACATCTGGGACATCACGTCTCACTCCATCCACCAACGCCACGTTGCACCACAGACTGTCCAGGAGTTGGCGGATGCTTCAGTCCAGGTCTGGGAGGAGATCCCTCAGGAGACATCCGCCACCTCATCAGGAGCCATCCGCCACCTCATCAGGAGCATGCCCAGGCATTGTAGGGAGGTCATACAGGCACGTGGAGGCCACACACACTACTGAGCCTCATTTGGACTTGTTTTAAGGACATTACATCAAAGTTGGATCAGCCTGTAGTGTGTTTTTCCACTTCAATTTTTAGTGTGACTTAAATCCAGACCTCCATGGGTTAATAAATTTCATTTTCATTGATAATTTTTGTGTGATTTTGTTGTCAGCACATTCAACTATGTAAAGAACAAAGTATTTAATACGACTATTTCATTCATTCAGATCTAGGATGTGTTGCTTAAGTGTTCCCTTTATTTTTTTGAGCAGTGTATATACTCTGAAAAGTTGAATTGAAAAGCAGTTAAACACACCGTAGTGGAAATCAATACACTCAGGGGTTTTGATGCTACAGTGTTGGTCTGGTGTGACCCGTATGGTGACTAATGTTTGTTCATGCTTTAGGAGCCAAATGATGCTGTATGACTGACATGACGGAGTCAGTTTGCCAACTTCACAACTCTTCTTTTGTTGAAGTTACACTACATATTAACATTTATCAATATTCCATAAATACCCCATATCTTGTTCTCACAAACATTTGTTTTTTGACTGCACATAAGTGACACTTTAACTTTCCAATGTCATTCATTTAAACCATCACTTTCAGATTGTTTAGCCACTTTGGGGGCAGCTGCGAAGAACAATGACATATTATCCCCTCATAAAGCCACTCTGGCAAACAAGTCTTCTTTCTTCTAGCTCTGATTTCCATCAATCTGTCTTTTTAGCTCCTTAAGGCGCCACTATGTTCACCAGCTATTCTCCAACAGTGTCTACTGTCTACTGTTGAACCAAAACCACTGATTTGTGGACAGTAAAACCAGAACAATGAGGTAAAAGATGCTGAAACTGTTGGTCAAGATCATTTTCTGTGATTCGTCTCACCTATGATCATGGCCATGGCGCTGCTGTTGCACTGGCCCAGTGCTGACAAGATCTGGCTCATAATCTGCTGATTGGCTAGCACCAGGTCGGCCACACCGGCAGGGGGGCCCTGACTGAACGCGGATCCCCCAGCTACGCTTTCTTTGCTGCCACAGACCTTCTCCTCGTCCGACACACTGCTATCAGCTGCTCCGCTGCCTGCCGGCGGCAGCCGTCCACTGAACTCTCTGTCCCCGGACAGAGGCAGCTGCACCAGCAAGTTGACCAGCTTGAGGAGGTCAAACATCAGCTGGTCGCGCGTCGTCTCTCCACAGACTGCCTTTGCGTCTCCTGGCCGGATGATGTTGGCAAACAAACCACCAAAACAAGCCCGAGCGCCCACAGAGCTGTCTGAGCCGCTGCGGGAAACCACTTTGTCGGAGCAGGTGATGTAGTGGTGAACCAAGAATGTGATGGACTCGATGACGGAGGAGATGGTAGCCACTGACACCACCTCAAAGTTTTGCTCCAGAGTAAACTCCAGTAGCTTCACCTGGGCATCCAGTGGACCCTGGCCCGACTGGAACGGACCCCTGAAAGGTTAGGATGAACCATTAGTTCCCAAAGAGCATTTATAGAGCATCTAAAGCAATTCTTATTTTGTCATTATTGGACTGATGACTGTGCTGTAACATGCAAATATTAATGATTGAAAATACCTTTCTCGAGAAGCGATTGCATACCTCTCAGTAGACAGGATGTGCATGAGTTTGAGCAGGAACTCGCTGAACATCTGAGGACATGTGGAGGACAGGTGGACCTGCAGGCGGCTCAAAAACTCGTGCATGGCCTGGGTGGCGGTGGGTCCCACCTGAGAGCTGTGCTGGCTTGTCCCATTGGTGCTGCAGCCGGACAGGAAGCGCACCAGGACATGAACCAGGGTGGGATCAGACACCATCTGCTGCGCTGTGTTTTCCTGAGAGCTCATCCCATTATTGGAGGCTGGAGGTTCAAACACAGATTATAGATTTGTCATTGAACACCACACAATTGACAACCACCAACAAACGGCTGTGTGGGAGATGGCCCTTTTTATTCTAATTAGTACAGTACACAATGAAAATCACCATGCAGAGACTTAAGTTGTCCATTTTTGGTCAGAGTTACAGAATGTTATTGTCTCACGGAAATAGATTTTTGAGCAGGGAGCATCCTGCGCATCCATTAAACCTGATGGTCCATTCAAAGATGTGCTAAATCCAAAATTTAAGAGGTGAATGCCAAAAAACATTGCATTCATGATGACTAACGTATATAAAATCAAAAATGTAATCAACCAATAAGCAAACATGGCTGATTCAAAAAGAATAATGGGGTGTATTTATGCGACATCATGGCTGAAGTAGCTGCTAACTGGACGAGTTTGGAGAAATTGTTAGGAATTCTTGAAGTTAGGAGTAGAGCTAATTCACAAAGCATTTCAGCTCCAAAATCATCAGTCAACCTGCACATGGTGTTTTGCTTCTATAATTTACTTTATAAGTCAACATTTGTTTTCACGAATGATTTTAAATTATATCCATCCAATCTGTACTTTTGGCTTCTGGAGACTGTATTGATGAACATTTTATTCCACATTCACATACAAAAAAATCAAACCCCGTCTGATCATCCAATCCCTGTGGAAATAATGACTAAGCTCCTTCGTGCTCTTTTAGAAGCAGCTCTCCACTCTGCTCCTATAGGAGTTTTCTATCGGCTGCAGCACAATAGCGTAGAAAATAACAATTATAACAGACAAAAAATAAACCGTTTAAGTATGTAGCTTATTGGTAGAAGCACAAATATCCAGAAAGAAATGACCTAATCAATCAAATCTGCAACCCAGCAGTCAAAACGCTAAGCTTCTGAAACGCTCGCAGTGTGGTATGATGCTACAGGACATTTCACAGAAGGAAACCAGTGAGAGTGAAGTACTGACCGCAGGCTGGCATGTTAGTCATCAGGGTGAGAGAGTGCAGCACCAGACACCATGTTCTCAGGGAGGTGTTGGGGTACCATGCCAGCACCGTCAGGAAACTGCTGATGGATGCTGGAAACACACATGCACACAAAGAATAGAATATGTATATAAATACAAATAAATTTATTTATTTATTTTTATACATATATATACACACACACACACACACACATATACACACTCACACGTGTGTGTACACATACATGTATGTGTACATATATATATACGCACAT
>NW_022284197.1:0-611 GCF_004355925.1 Anarrhichthys ocellatus
AGCTACCAGCTAACGTTAGCATGCTAAACCCAGTTAAATAGACATATCAACCCAGAACCACCTTTCCTTCAACCTCTACTGACCTGCCTCCCCTCGCAGAGCTCCGTAAAACATCTTCTCCGCTCAGTCTGAGCAGAACCGCGCAGCTCCTCCACGCCATAGTGGAGCCCGGTGACCCAGGCAGGGGTCGTTCATTACCGGTAGAGCTCGTTCACTTCCGGGTCGTTCACGGTGGTGGTAGGAACACAGCAGCGACACCTGGAGGACAGAGACGGAACGTACACAACAGTCTCCGAGGGAGACGCACAGCTGGCAGCGTAGAACGGAATGACGTCACGCAAAGATCTAAAGACACAATAGGCTCGTTCGACATAAACCAGGCGCGCGCAGAATCTGTTTTAAGAGACATGAGACGTTCTTTCCTCTGTTTCAGATGATCACAGCTGATCAGCTGTCAGTCGGCTTTAACATCTGGAGAGACTTTTGATAAGTTTGTGTGTGTTCACATGATCACTGTACTTAATAACAGTAACTAATAACACTAATAACTAATAAAGACACACAGTAATCACCACTGTACTTAATAACAGCAACTAATAACACTAATAACT